>NW_018397285.1:497617-540183 GCF_002168275.2 Theobroma umbraticum
TTTCCCAAACCAAACCAAAGACCCTCGTATACCTTCTCTTCCAAGCCTCACAAGAACACTCATCCACACCCACTTTAACTCCATCTAAAGCAAAAAGACAAAGTTACAAGATGTTTCCTTTTTATGACTCCTAAAACACTACTCACTTTTCTAAAACCTATTCACTTTTATAATATAAAATTCCATAGTGAAATGAGATTATAACTCAATGTGAAATAAGAAGTTAAAAATTATATAACTATTCAATGTTGTATACAAATAAAAATCCTAATCATATATATATTAGAATTCTAATCAACTTAAAACTCAACAAATAAAAATTATGATTAAATAATTTTGAATATAGATAATGTAACTATTATGGGGACTAGAATAAACCAAAAAAGAGAAACCAAATAAATAAATAGACAAATCAACATATGGATAAGAGTCTAGATGAAAAATTGTAATTTTAGGTTATAATTACAATTAAATAATTTTTAATGTTGATGACATATCTATTAGGGTGGGTCCCATGCAGAAGGTGTTTATGAAAATAGGCCTCCCTATAATTTTAATAGTTTTTAGCCAAGAGAATTAAAATTTGGATAATATTACCCTTAATAAAACTGACCCATTTGTTTGGCTCCGCGCCTTAACTCAAAACCTATTAACAGGGCAAGTTTGTTTACAAGGTGTGTAACTCCTTAGTTTGCATCGACAAACCGTACATCTCTAAACAAAGAATTATGTTGAAAGCATTCCTCGCCAATTCAACTTTTGAGTATTTTTTGCAATGGTAGAAGCATTTTGGAGTGGTTATTATTCGCATAAAGGTAGTTCACATAGTGAGCAATGAGAGGAAGTTCACATTACGTGAAGAAAGGTATAATATATTTTGATTTTATTTTGAACCATATGGACAAATGTTTTGAGGGCTATTGTTATTCTTCATGTTTTTCATTTATGGTTTTTAAGCATAAACGTATGCATATTGCTTGTTCATATTGATATTCTTGTTGTTTGAAATTGTTGAATTTAAACATTAAGGTGGTATTGCTGGGGTTGTTGGGGTCGAAAGGTGACAGGATATGCGTGACTCGTTGATATGTATGCATTATCCCCTTTTGATAGGAATTGGGTTTAGGGTTTAGATATTGCATGACTGAGGGCTTGCTTACGTGGTTGACACTTTATACATGATTGGATTTTGGCATGGCGTCACTTAGGGTGTGCGTGATTGCATTAAGGTTTAACATTATGTGACTGATTGATATGTTATTGCGTGACTGGTTGATAGGTCATTACGTGAGTGGTTGATAAGTCATTGCATGAATATTGTTCAAGCATGGCGTTACTTAATGTGTGCATGATTTGTTTAGTTGTTCTTAGCATTGCGTGACTTGTTGATAGATTATTGCGTGATTTAATGGTAGTGATTACGTTACTTATTGATAAGGCATTACATGACTATTGTAACACCCCGTACTTTGGTATGGTGCCTAATATGACCTTAAGGATAAGATGAACGTCAATTGAGGCCAATGGAAGTGTTTGAGAGTGTTGAAGGGTGAAACGAATATTTTGAAATAAAATATTTCGTATGTGATAAAGTAATTAAAAAATAATAATATTTTATTAAGGTCAAAGTTGTAGAGTTAAAAGATGCTATAGAGCTAAACTAGGGCAAAATGAGATGATTTGGAGCCCTAGAAGGCTAGAGGAAAATTTTAAAATAAAATAATAATTTTTGGATAAAATAATAGTAAAATAATATATATGTCAAATTGGTTATATTACATAAAGAATGTGTGATTTGTGCAACTTGTCTAAGTGGGGGAGTGGAAGTAAGAAAAATTTCGAAGAAAGGAAGCTTTAGTGGGGCTCGTGTGCCTTCATCAAATTAAGTGAAAAAGAGTAAGTATATATTTAAATATTATGGTGGCACCTTGGTGGAGTATGAATTTGATATTTTATTTGTACAAGTATAATAGAAGAAAAATAGAAGAGAATTGAAATAAAGGAATGATGGGAGGACTTAATTGAAAAGAATAAGAAATTAAGGGATGGAATTGTAAATAATGAAAAGTTAAGGGGTGAAGTTGTAATTGTCAAAAAATTGAAGAATCAATTTTCAATTTAGGTAAAGTTTGAAAGACCAAATTGTAAAAGATGAAAGGTTGGAAGGTTAAATGGTAAATAAGACAAAATTTGAGGGCTTATGTGCAATTCCTCCATTTTAAGTTAAGAGAATATTTTATGTATATATTTTTATTTTGTAAAGCAAGATGAAATTCAAGTTGAATGCAAGTTAAATGCAAATGGAAATGAAATGGCAAGGGAAGCTATGCTTTGGCAAAGATAGCACATGGTATTTAAAGAAAAAGGTGTAATCGTTACACTTGATTTGATTTAATAAGAAAAAGAAAGAATAAATTTTGTTGCATAAAATCTTCAAAGAATAAATTTTGTTGCATAAAATCTTATTGGTTTGAAGGAGGCTAAATAAGATTCAAGAGTGGCAAAATGCATAAAGACTTATTGGTTCATGGGATAGCAAAGGTTATTGGCAAAGGAAATGTGCATGAAATATTATTGGATGATAAGGTGGCATTAAAAAGAAATGCATGTGAAATGAAATGCAAATGAAATAAACCAAAAGAGAATACCATGCGAACCAATGCATGGGCAAGGCAATCTAAACAAAGGATAAAGGAATGGGTAAGGAAACATTGCATGCACAAGCCACCAATGGAAAGTGGCGTTAATAATGAAGTAAGGAATTGCATGGCATGACATGTGATGAAAAAAAAATAGAAAAAAGGAAGTGACCTTGGGTAGTTCAGCCATGGATGAGAAAATGGGAAATGAAAGCCATTTCAAGACTTTTGCCTTGAGAGATCTGCCTTATTTGGAAGACAAATGAAGAGAAAAATAACTTTGTGAGGCTTCCACCCAAGAGGAGAGAAAAAGTAGAGAGAAAAGGAAAACTAAGTGATGGCCTGGTTTTGTGAGATTTTAGTTCACCCATGACCTATTTCTCACTATCCTTTGACAACAAAGCCCCATTGCTTCTAGAAATTCTTGCTTTGTTGAGAGATATGAGTTAGATCTCATGGTAGCTAATAAATATCAAGAAAAAAGATTGAAAACTACAACGAAAGAATATGGATGATCCACGAGTTCAACCAAGTTATGGTAAATGGAACTTTGATTTTTGGTTATAGATTTCTTAAAGAAATGAGTTGGTAATTGTGGGAAAATGTTTGTGGCAGCAAAGATCCATAAGGTTTGAATGAGAATAGTTGCATGCATGTTACCAAACCATTGTTGAATGGTGGAAATTGAGCTATAACAAAAAGGGCTTTGGAGGAATATTGAAGTGCATGAAGATCCAAGCCATTCTAAAGGTAAGCATGCAATGTAAGTTGATTGTGCTATCTTGGGTATGGTTAAGAAGAATGCTTATACTAGTTATGAGTTGTGATCTTGTGAGAATATAATGTTTTGAAGAAAGTAAAGGATAGAAAATTATGCAAATAAAGACTTTAAAATTCTTTGGTAAAGTTGTTTCCTATATATATATATATATATATATATATATGTATATGTGCAAAAGATTATTTGTGAAGGAATGCTAATTATAGGATGAATTGAACTATTTAGTTAACGGTTAGTACTTGAATGAGAAGGAGGAATGAAGAATAGGCTATAAAAGCATAAAGCTAAGTTTGGGCAGCAAGTGTAGGATTGAATAAATTGTAAAGTTGACAAACATCTTGGATTTAATTACAGCCAAGAAATTAACAAGTAAAGGATAGTTGCCATGCATGTAAATTAAGAAGGATACTGGTTAAATGGCAAGTGATATTGATTGATTAAGAACTCAAAGAGTTTAAATTGGTGAAGTAATATCCCGCTAAGAAAGGCAAGTAAGGGGTGTCTATTTCAAAAGATTCCATACTATATAATGTTATATATATAGTAACTAGTCAATGATTTATTCAATGTCATTGTGGAAAGCATGAGTTGATACAAAATGATAGGTGGTTTAAATACCTATCCATGAAAAGATTTATACAATGTTGTTGTGGAAAGTATGAGCTGGTAGAAATGATGAGCAATTGTGAATGCCATGATTTTTTAGTTAGCTTTATATATAATATATAACCTATATATGTAAAGGGTTTAGAGATCGGGGAACAAGCTCTTTACCATGGTTTATGTCGAAACGTGCCTTACTTGTTTTTATGATGTGCATTCATGAATAACTTTTATGATCACCATGCTTTGATTTAATATTTCAACCTCATGCAAAGGTTTTACATCATGAATTCTTACAAACGAATTTATAACGTTGTCGTGATTTGTATTTTAGAAATGGATTTAAAATAAGCTTTTGAAAACCCAATTTAGTTATAAATGGTTTTGTCAAACTAGGAGATTCGAGAGTAGGTTGAATATCACATCAAAATAGTGCAACCTTTATGCACAAGTGAGCTCTAGCTATAAAGCCTCTGGGTCACCGATGGGTTGTTGATGTAGCTAGGCCACAGTTTGAGATATATACATGTCAAGGCCATGGGTTGATATATGTGGCTAGGCCACGAGTTGATATATGTGGCTAGGCCACGAGTTGATATATGTGGCTAGGCCATGAGTTGATATATGTGGTTACGACCACATGATTTTTCCTAGCTTATTTCCCATCTTCACCCTGCTTACTGAGTCGATGATCACTAAGTCTGTGAAACTTACCCCAATATTCTCATTTTGTAAAGAAATGATCAATTATCGTGCTTTTCATTAGCATATTATGGTCCATTGCAATGTAGGTAAAATCATCTCCTAGTACCCTATTCCAAGCCGCTCCGCTGCTTGAGGTCCTTATGCTATCAAGAGATTTTAAGAACTTACCATTTATTATAAAATGTAAACATATATTTATATGATGATAAAACATAATGTATAGATAGAATATTTGCCATTAATGAAATTGTGATGGCTATGAGATTTCCAACAAACATGTTATGGTTTGATAAATGGATAATTATGAAGGCTTGTTTAGGATATGAAGCCTGCAAGTCTCGGACATCTGTAACGATTGAGAAAACGGTCGTTACAACTGTTTTATGTATGAAATTACGCGGGTGTTATAATTGCATGAAATTTATCTGTATGGCATTGCACGACTAACATTGTGTTCATTTTGTATTATTTTGGGTCAACTGTATTACTTTAATATGTATATGTTGATTTACTTAATAATCTATGCTCGACACGTGCATTAATTATTATGTTTCAAGATTGTCTTAAAGTAGTTAAAATTATTATGAAGGTCATTTTTGGAGTGAGCTTCTAAGGAAAGTTATTTCTCAGAAATTCCTCTTTTTTTTTTAATCTACAATGATCGTATTAACTAAAATTGGAATGTTATTTGTTTTATGTTGTAGATGGCCAGCACAAGAACAGAGCAGGATAATGTGAAATCTTTGCTTTGTGTGCCGAGGCACCCGTCTGGGTTCAACACTAGCATTAACATCCACTATAAGTGATCGCATCTGCATGTGATACATGAAATGTTGTGCAAAGTAAATGAGTTGGAAGCCTCGAAGAGAACATGCTTTGGGCATATGATGGACATTGAATGAAAAAAAAGTTTATTTTGTGCAAGTCTCGTGCCCAACCTAATGCTGCGTAGAATCAATGAACTTGATGCCATCGAGGGTGAGTTATGGTTTGCCATAGGTAAAATGAAGGCCCAGTTCTTGAAGAAGGAGTTCTACTTAGTGACAAGACTAAAGTTTGGCACCCTACTCACCCTTATTGTCAATCCCTACGAAGCCATCCTTGAAGGAATTCACTAGTGATATTAGGGACCGGGGAATGAGATGAAGATACAATAAGTTTTAGAGATGGAAAAGGGAGGGTAGTTTCAGCAGGAGGGATATACAACCAAGATAACCCTCGTCTTAATCACGAGCAATGTTTTATTCGATCAAGACTACAAATGACCAGTGATTCCATGGTTGGTTTCTCTGGTCGAGAACATTGATGACTGGAATGCGTTCCCATGGGGCATACATGTTTGGAGTCTGACTGTCGATTACTTGTTTCGAACATCCAATGGTGGGAGTAGCAAAAAATAAACGTTATCACCTTTATGGATTTATATGGGCGTATTAGCTAGTGTGCCATACCTTAATGTTTATCATTATTCTTTCGTATAAGATTTTATGAGGTGAGTAAAAAATGTTTCACAATTGATGTTGCAGTTTTGAGCTTTGGAAGCAATTCATGATATTTGAAGCTTGTTTGGAAGGCAGCCCTTTCTAGACGAGTTTGCCTAAGAATGCTGAAATGGCAATGTGATGAGCGACCTATAGGTTTCTATGTCAATATTGTAGGTTCGAAAAGAGAAGGCAAAGTGAGTAAAGAAATCATATTTTTTTATTTAATTTAATTTAATTTTTTTGTCATAAGGTAATGAAGGTTAAACTAAATGGCAATGTATGTTTTGGTGCAGTTGTGCGCAGTCGGGACCTTGGAGCCAACTATGGAAGGGATGTTGACTGCATATTGGGCTAACAGTGAAGTCAATATCTCAAAAGGGTAGCAATACGTTCCATTATGGAAGTTGGAAGGTCGATTAATATCCGGTCCTCAACAAAGGAGGAAGTTAATGGACCATAAATAAAAACGTACGGTAAGATAAGGCGTTAAGAGAAGATGCACCATGGACAAGGAGGTCCATTCCTAGTTTGCTACTACTGATGCCTTAAATGCTGTTAAGGTGCCTTATTCCCTCCTGCAACTCCTCATGCTACTTCTCCTCCTGCTCCTCATGTTGTTCCTGATGTTGCTTCTCCTAATGCTCCTCATGCTGCTACACTTGCTGTAATTACCATGACTCTTTACACTGCTCATTCTCTTGCTTCTGTTGCTGTCCTTCATTCTCAAGTGCACAACCTATCACTGTATCCTCAAATGACTATGAGCTTTAAGTGAGAGATACAACAAATGTGGACATAGTGGAAGAAGGACTTATAGTCAATGCAAACAAAGATGCAGATGGACATGCAAATGTAGATGCAGTCATTGCGACCAAGACATGTAGATGCATATGCATGCAATGTAGTTGGAGATCCAACGGGCAATGCAGTTAGAGATCCAATGGGCAATGCAGCTGTAGATGCAATCATTGCATCTAGATATCCAGCAGTCACAGCAAGGGTTGGAGGATTGAATTGTCGATCGACTAATCGACTGTTATGAGGTATGTGCTTTTATCTTTTTTTCATTGCATGAGTTATAACTTGTACGATGTATACACTGCTCTAATGTGTTTGATTTTTTCCACCGTTTAGAGTCAATCGATGGGTGAAGAAGATGGTGCGCGTAACAAAGAAAGTAGTGGTACTGGGGTTGATCTTGATGAGGCTGGTGGCATAAATTAGTCAATTGCATTGGCTCCAAGCTCACCTCCCACTACCCCAATCTAAGATTATCCTACCTATAGTCCATCTATAACTTCCCTACATTCTGCTCCTATCAAATCTCCACTAAAAGCCCCCCTAGCATTATCAACGCACACTTTCTCCTGAGGCTCTACCTCCACCTCAAGTTGAAGAGGCACCCCATCCTACGAGTAGTCCAACAACAACTTCCCCATGTCCTACTCGTGTCCCAACTCCACCAAAGGCTTATCAGCATAGTGAGATCACACCTTCTCCTGATGCTTCACCTCCACCTCAAGGTGAAGATGCACGTGTGAGCTTAGCCAGCAAATACTTTCAAAGCCCATACATTAACTTGTTATCAGTCCAACATAGAGCAAAAGATGATTTAAAGGATAGATATGAGTCCTTCATGAAAAACAAGCTAGCCAGGTAAAATAATAATAGTACACAATATTGGGGTTAACGGTTCTAGGGTATTGATTTCATAGACCTTTTGACATGGGTAATGAAAGGAAAGAGGGCCCTGATTTTTTCCAACAATTGGAGATGCCGACTAAGTTGTTGGACAACCAACACATTAACGCATGCATCAACATCATGTGTAAGTAGGGGCATAAGCACCATCCACAACTTTACAAGTAGAGAATATGCATTGTTGACAGCTACTTTGACGTAAGTATATTTTAATGAGTTGTAATTATTCAAATTTATGGGGTGTGTATTAGTTAATTGCACCTAACTATTATGCGTAACATAATTGACAACTTATTTTGCTGGGTCTGAGCAAAGAAATGAAGCTTCCCCCAACCGATAAGACATTCAAGGCGACTAAGACGGTATTGCTAGACCATGTGCTTGAGTATGCAAAGGCTGGAAGTCCTCCATGGGGTTTGCCAAGGTACAAGGTTGACTCAATTCTAGTGCGGTACTTTTTCGAGGGCCACTAGGTGGTAATGCACATCAACTTGCTGAAATGAAGTAAGACGTTATTCGACTCATTGTACAGTTGGACAGATGCAATGAAGTTTGGATTGTGTGATAAGTAGATTAGTCCATTAACAACATCGTTTCCCATTATTTGCCAGCAGCCCGAGTACTTTGTCAGCTTGCGTCGTCAAAAGCGATTTTTGATGTGGATGAGGTTTAAGTTAAATGTAAAAACCCTAAAAATAGTAAGATTTGCACAGTTATGAGGATTGGGTTATCACTTCGTTGCAGTGGTTCGGTTCGAAGGATCATACTTTGAAGGCAAACTCCTTAAACAGCCTTCGAAAAAGTTTTAGCCTTGAGATTTTTGCAAATAACGTGACTTGTTAATTTTTTTAATTTGTTTATTATTTTTCCTAATATGTAAAATAACGTTGTTTTATATCATCTCAAAATTATTCTTTGTCGTATCATTTACAAACTTTTCTTGTTTGTCTCATTTAACAAAGAGAAGGGCAATAAGAATAATTCGGTATTCGTTAATGTGATACGCATATGGGTCCAATAGCAACATTGTTTTTTCCTTATTTATATCTTAAATTCTGTTAGTATTTTACGCAATTTACATGCCAGAGTTCATGAGTTTACATATGCCAACCACGTGACTTTATAGTCTATATGACATGTTGAATTGCATTACGTGACATAAGCATGTAATGCAATGCCCGCACTAGTCGATACCGTGGGGCCTTGCATGAATGGGGTATAGTCATAGCATGACATATGAATTGCGTGAATGGTGTGTATGGAATCGCGTGAGTAGTTGATATAGAATCATGCGAGTGTTTGATATAAAATTACGTGACTAGTAAATTTGGAATTGCGTTACTAGTTGATATTGAATCACGTGAGTAGTAAATATGGAATTGCATGAACCATTAAGATGGAATCGCATGATTAGTAAATATGGAATTGTGTGAACCGTTAAAATGGAATTTTGTGACTAATAAATATACAATTGCGTGACTATGTGATTTAGAATTGCATGACTAGTTGATATTGAATTGAGTGACTAGTAAATATAGAATCACGTTACTAGTTATTATGTAATCGCGTAACTAGTTGATTTGGAATCCTATGATTTTTTTATATGAGATTGCGTGACTCACTTATTGTGTGTCATGTTCTTTAAAGCAGGGTAAGCCAATTATGATGGACAATATCAAACCATAACCCAACCCCAAGCACCATCATAACATAATATCCAGTTGAATACCCTAAACCTTCAACCAGAAGTAGAAGTAAACACATGCAAGTTAAACCACATGTTGAGCAAACAAAAAAAAAACCAATATACCACAAATTGTTTAGCAAACAAATTACAGTCTCCCTAATCCAGTTAATGATTCATTCATCCTAACTCACAAAATATGGATCTTCATCTGCTATGCTTGACTCAGCTAGAGCTAATGACAACTGACTTCTTTTTTCTCTAAGGTTCATGTCGGAGAAACTCATCTCTGTCTGTTTCTTTCGGCCATGCTTTTGCTACCTGATCAATTGTATTTATTCTTTGCATTAGAAGATTCTCAACATTCTGTATCCTCAATTCCAATGTCTGTAGTCTAGTAGTTTGGTTACTGAGTTTCTCATCAATCCTCACAAGCATGTTATACATCACATCATTCGAAACAGGATCTGCAACAACTCTAGATGGAGCACTGGATGGAGTATCATGGGCAAGATGAAGTAGGCTACCTTCGACAGAGTTGAATGACTCATCAACACTCATCTCATATCCCTTTTTAGGAGCCATCCAATAGAGAGATTATGAGGCTTGCGACTGGTCTAATCAACTAGATATCTATTGCTCCAGATACCTTTCTTCTTAACTAGAGCTAATATGATGTTTCCGTATAGTAGGGTTGTCTCATCCCGTAGGGTGACTCCTCTCATTCTAATGATCCTATATTGTGCAATATTCATACCAAACTGGGTTCCAATTGATTTTATCATCCACAGGTCCTCAACACTAACACGTCTTAAACGACTAATCCTTCCCTGTAATGTGGACTCCAAGAAATTGTGTACTAGCCTAGCAATTGCAGAATACAAATGACGAGTAGAATATGAATTTATTGTGTATGGTTCTATTCTTGCTACCACGTTGGCCCACATGCCAGACGGGTCAAAAAATAGGAAAGTTTGTATTGTTCTTCTCTATAATCCATTTTCAGGAGCTTCCTAATATCAAAGTCAGTCACTGTAAACTCTATTCCTTCTAAAAACACATTCAAAACATATGGATTAAAATCACTAAGATTTTCAAATTCATTTTCACTTCAGCATATGCTGAAGTAAAATTCCATAACAAGAGTCGGGCCATAATCCATATTTGGAAAGTACTTAGACCCTTAAGTTTACCCATGTCAAAAAACGTATTTAAGTCATGCTCAAAGTCTACATATTCATTAAAGCTTTCCCAATTTACCACTGTCCCGCATGATATGATGGCATTCTCTATTACCTTATACCTAGCAGCATGTTCGTTATTCTTAAACCGTGAGGATGAGGACACGGCATTACCTAGTTCAATGGAAAAACCAATTAATGCGGCAGGTCGTTCAAGAGCTAGTTTCCATTTCTTCTTTGAGTGTAAAGTAGAGTATTCATCATCACCCATAGTTTCGTTGCCATTGTCACTGATATTGGGTGTGCGAGAAGATGTGCCCATTGCTTAAGACACTGTAGGAAGGTTCAAGTTTAAGGGTTGAACTTACAACTAAAGATAGGTTTAAGAAATTTTCGTTGAATTATGGGTTAAGGTTTAGGGTTTAGAGTATTAAGGATACTAGGAGGCAAAATAACACTGTTTTGAATAAAAGGAAAAGAATTAAGTATAGTAATTAAATGACTAGCTATTATGTATTAGAAATTGACTGACTACCTATTATGTAGAGCAACCCAACTCGAAAGACCAGAGGTGGATGGAAGGGGGACTAGTGGGGGCCCCCACCCCCCAACAATTTTTAAAATTTTATAATTTATTTGTATTTTTTAAACATTTTATAATTTTACCCTTTTAATAAGTTAGAAACTTTTATAACTTATTTTTGCCTTTTAGAAATTTTATAATTTTGCCCATACAAAAAGTTTAAAAGTTTTCTAACATAGTTTTTTCAAAAAAACTTTTATAATTTTACCCCTAGAATAATTTTTTTAAAATATCCCATAACAATTAATAGGACTAAAATAAAATCAATTACAATTTCAAAAACAAATTATAAAATCAATTGCATTAGAATTATTTTCAAACTCAATTTCATCGAAAGCTCACAACCACAACTTGCTCACAACTAGTACTTCATCAAATAAATAAATAAATTTTTACACTTGTATTTGCATAGTTTATTTTTAATATTTTCAACTTTAATTGTGATGATTAAACATGCATTGATAAAATGTATCTACACTTTCTAGGATATGTGACACACTAAAGAAGCTGAGAAAATTAAAAGCTAACTTCCTTATTGACAAATTGACCCATCATGTCTACCCTTAAACAAATTTATCCTATAGTTTATGCATATTAAATATTTTGTAGTTTTATTTAATTATTTACAAAGATAAACAAATTATGAAATAGTACAACACATTTGATGATCCCACAATATTATCTTAGGAGGCATATATCTTGATGATGGCTGTTGTCAAACGTCAGAGTATCATCTCTAGACTTTGTCAAACTCAAGTTCAAATAGTATTATTCAATGCAAATGTCAATGGCAAGTTAGAAACAATCCCTAGCAACTAACGTCTGAAGGGCCACTATCTTTAAGTATGACACCCACAACGTTCTCAAAGTATCTAGTCTGCATTGGACAACAGTTTCGTGTGTGCTCGGGGTGTCTACAAATTGAACATGCCTTGGGTCATCGTTATCGTCGTCGAGCCATTAGCGGAGTAGATAATGTTTCCTCGTTTGTCGATGGACTTGCAAATAGAGTTTGGCAATTTTGTCTATTATGACCATAGCTTTTGCATTTTGAACATCTACATCGTTGACTGCCTTCCCTAATTGATGGAATCTTTTTTCTTCTAAGTCTGCCTACTTGACCTCGTCAAGTTGGTGGCAAAATGATAATTTTTTGAACGTCATAGGAGATGTCCCACTCATTGGGATGCCTAACCGGGCGAAGGGAACTGCATATCCCTCCACTTAAGACTGAGTATTGTAAAAGTCCAAGCAAAATTCAATGGCTTCACGTTTGCACTTACTGCCAAGGCATTGAAATCACAGTTGGCGAACAATGTAAAATTTCAATTCATCACGCACAAAATAAGAAAACATGATTATTCATACCTTATTGCCACCATGGCATGCGTGTGGGGGGGTAGATCAGTTTGGAACTCACCGCATGAACACATCTTGGTGGACAGGTTGATGAATTTGTCCTTAGTCCTACCTATAACTTGGAACTCCACCTGATCTATTAGTTGTGTGGAAAAGAGACATGCTTCACTGAGTTATGTGTTCAACAAATCGATAGCCCAAGGGTTGAAGGGCATGGTCAAATTCAATGCCTCATTATGCTAGTCATGGAACCAACATTGGAATATGCCTTTGATGCACTCGATCAAGATAGTTATTGGCATTTTTCTTGCATGCCTTAGACAGGAGATAATACACTTTGCAATGTTGGATATCATGAGCTTGTATTGCTTTACTGGTGACCGTGCATGTGCCCATCTTTTAGGGCCTAATATCAGAAAGCGGTCATAAGCAAGTTTGCAAAACTATTTTAGCTTATTCATATTTCTGTTAAAATAGATGAGCCTATAGTAGTTGGCAGCCAGGGTGAAAATCTCAACAACATCTTCGTAGTTGAACTTGTTTTTAACATTTTTCCTAAGTGGTAATTGCATAGACCGTGATGCGCATCCTCGTACACTTTCTCAATTGCATTCTTAATATCAAGATGCTGATCAGAAATGAACATTGCATTTTTAGGATAACCAATCGAACAATGCAATTGGGTAAAAAACCACAACTAAGACTCTTTGTCCTCAACATGGCTAATGCTAAATGCAATTGGATATATTTGCTCATTCATATCTTTGCATCCCATAACAAATAGAATACCCTTAAATCTTCCTTTCAGATGTGTAGCATCGATAGCAACTACAGACCACATTACAACATTAAACGCCGAATACATGACCCTAATGCCTAAAAATAATATTTGAATCGTTGTTCCCTATTCGTAGCAACAATAGTGATAATATTGGGATTTTCACATTCCAACATATGAAAATACAAGGAGAAGAGTTAGAATGACTCTTCTAAGAGACCCAACACAAGACTCTCAACATACTCCTTCGTTTGCTAGGCCTTACCATATAGGCATTGCAATCCCCATTTGCGATTCATCGCTTCCATTATTTCTTTAGGTCTCAATGGGGTTACATTATTTCCTTGCAGCCTGGTGGAGATAAGCTCACCAATTAACCTAGCGCTCGCAGTTTGGTACCCACATTGCAAACTATCAATAGTACACGTGCGTACCTTCTACAACGTTCAAACTTGCCAATATTCTCCCTCAGGCAACTTTGTTGCACGCAAAGCAAACTTGCATGCCTTCTCCTTATGACCAACCTCCAAACGAGCATGGCATGACTTTTTAACTCTAATATCAAAATGCTCTTTTAGCACCAATATGCTCAAAGCTCGTTTTAATTCAACTTTCGATGGATACACTTTTTCGTGATATAAATGGTCATCCATTGATCTGGATTCCTCAATCACAATTGTTTAGAAGGATATCATATCTACCTTGGGAATAATCCATTGACGAGATATCCCTATTTTTACCCTCTTTTGATCACTGTCATTAAGCGAACGAATATCGTTCTTGAGTGCGATGAGGTTGTCATAAATAGGGTTGAGACCTTCAACATCTTTTAATTCAACAGTTATGGCATGGTCATCACAATAAACCTTTTCTATCACAATAGTTGTGGCATGTTCTGTACTACCATCTGCATGATTGCAATTTGGAATGTTGTTGTGCTCACCCCTGTCATCCTTTGAATAGTCATCATGTCTTTCAATGTAATCATCTTCACAATCATCTTGCAACTCATCGTTCTAATGTACCATGTCATCCTTTTCAACATTATCTTCAATCTAATCAAATGCATCGTTATCACTCACAACCATCATAGTGTCATTTGCAAATGACAATGGACCCACTGCATTTTCAAGCTATAGTTGCGTTTGTTGCAAAGTACCAAGTATTTCATTCAATGCACATTCTTATTGGAATTGTGTAGACATCATTTGCAGACACTTCATGTGTGTACCAAGCTGCTCAAACTCATGAGGATACGTCAAACGTGATTGCCATGGTTGTTTGTTAGGAAATGCATGGTGTGGTATGTCAGAATAGTTAACATTCTATTGTAGGTGATTATTGTGTTGGATACCATGTCATGTGGAATATAGTTTTCATTTCATGCCTTAACTGTCACAAACACAACAACTGCCTTCTTGTCTCGCAAAATACTTACTACATCTTCATCATCCCTAATAATTGTGTGTGAAACCCCTATGGCATGATTGAGCAATGCATGTAGCTCGATTTCGTTATTATATGAATTGACCCCAAAAACCTCTTCAACTAGCTTCACTAAGCCTGAGAAATGATAAATGACTCCCAACACCCCTCACTTGTGTCTCAGCACCCTTGTAAATGTCATGGACCCAATGACCACTGTATGTAATCATAAGCTTCACATGTGGCAAGCTGCTCAAATTTAACCAAAAATAAGTATCACAATCAATTAATTTATTAAAAATTGACCGTCAAAGCATAAAAATGACTTACGTAATGCCTAAGTCATGGAGTAACATAAAGTTAGTCTTGCAATGTCTAACACACATTCATGCAATGCTTAAAAACTAGTGACAAAAGCCTCAAAACAAGAGATGAATTGCATAAGTTACGCATCGCCAGTCTTGCAATACCTAATAATAAGTCACTCAATGCCTAATATCTACTCATGTTATGCCAATATAACCAGTCACGTACTGACCCAACGTCACGTAATACATAACAACAAGTTATGCAATACATAAAAATCAGTCACGCAATGCCTAAAAAGTACTTAAGAAATATCTCAACACAATATATGCATTGCACAATTCATGCAGCTCTTATAACCCAATATCACAATACCTAATATCTACTCATGTTATACCAACATAACTAGTCACGTATTAGCCCAACGTCACGCAATACATAACAACAAGTCATGCAATACATAAAAATCAGTCACACAATGTCTTAACACAAGATATGCATTTCACAATTCATGCAATGCTTATAACTGAGTCTCAAAATACCTAATAATAAGTCACACAATGCCTAACATCCAATCTCATTATGCCAAAATACTTAGTCATGCATTGGCTCTACATCGTTGTACATAAAAACCAATCACACAACACGTAACAACCAAACACGCAATGCTTAATATCTATTCAGACAATGCATAATATCCATTCACACAATGCATAATACACATTCACTTAATGCCTATAAATAAAATAATACTTGAACTTTTGTCATCATACCTTTGTTTCTCTTATCTAAATAGAAAATTAAAAAAGTAGGATAAGTAACCAAGTTATTTAGCATAATTGAAATTAAACGCAGTAACTTATTTTAAGGAAAATATGTGATCAATCAATATTTTTATTCATTAGCCGAAAAAAGCAGACGATACAACATATGGACCATGGTTCATTTCTTCCTAATCTCATCTATTATTTCATAAATTTTGGCTAGGATCTTGTTAGTGCTCAGAATTTTTGTCTTCAAGACTTCTATCCTAACTATCAACTTATCCATCAACTCACGCATATCCTTCTCCATGTTCTCAATTTGGTCTATCAACTTGATCAGATATGCTGCAACATTATCAAAGATATCTTCCTCTTTAGTAGCATCACCCTTCCCACTTTCAACTCTGGAACGTTTGAATGCCATTAGAATTTTGAGATTTTCCTTCAAATGATTTTGATTAAAATGGATAATGGTTCCCTTTATTTTATAGGCATGAATGCTAACTCTTGGAAGGGTATTCAATGGTTTAAGGCTTGTTTCTTGATGAATATAGTTAGTTCATAAATCAATGCATTAAGTACTTTAAAGAGAACTTTAGAGTTCTATGTCAATCGAATCTGGATAGTTTTATGCACCGATATAAGTGGAATTAAGGGAGTTGAATTAGTAGATAATCAACTTCAACATTAGGTAGATAAAGTAACGCTATTACTAAAAGTCAATCACGCAATGCCTGCAAACAAGTTACGTAATGCCTACAAACCAGTCACGTAATGCACAACTCACGCAATTCCTAAAATCTAGTCTCGCAATGCCTCCTATCTAGTCCCACATTGTCTAATATTCACTCATGTAATGCCAAATAAACAAGTTACGATTCTTTATATCCAGTTACACACCTTAATATCCAGTGACGCAATGCTTAACAAACATTCTCACAGCCTATAAATTGATTGATTTTACTACTCTTAGTCAGATTTAAGTTTTCAAATTCATATAATTTATATATCAACTTTTACGTTCTATGAATATAAAAAAAGACCTAAAAACCATAACAAATACCTTGATGTTATCTCTACATTTTAGGTTGGTGAGAAAACTGGATAGCAATATAGACCTTGATGGCGTTGGATAGCTAGACGGTGAGATATAGACCCCGATGGTATTGGAGAGCTGGACAGAGAGATAGTTAAATCGAGATTTAATTTTGAAATTTTTATCTGAATGACGAGAGAGGAGAAAGAAATCGAGATCACTTAATTTGAATTAAATGATTTCAAAGGTATTTTTATTAAGTCATGTAAAAAATTATTTAAAAATAGTTAAAATTATAGTAAAGGTCATTTTTGAAGTGATTTTATTAGAAAGGTTATTTTTGACAATTTTCTCTATTTATTACATGGAGTAGAATAACCAAAAACAAACCAAAAAATTTTAAAATTATATTATCTCATATAATAATATTACTAGGGTGAGCTTGACCTTCCCGCGGACAAAGCAATTGGATACAAGGAACTAGAGGGGTCACTGCTGGGCTATTTAACGGCGGGCTAAGCCCAAGATTACTCCGATTTTTGTGGCTGTCATGAGGTTGCGCGAAACAACTTGCTTCACACAAATTGAATTAATTTTAGAGAAAATAGTACACGTAGAGAAGAATCTACACAAGCAGCAAGCAAAGCCCTGGCAAAAGTGAGAAATGGCTAAGGTGCTCTGCTCTGGGCTAACAGCCTTGTTATCCGTAAACACTTGGCAAGGCCAGCAGCAGCATTGGAGGAGGTCTCAGTGGTCCGCGCTTCATATCTCACCAACTCATCGCCTTTCTAAACATTCCCGGTTTCAAGTGGTCTGCCAGGGCGCTGAGACGCAGACGGATGTAAAGGAGGAGCACTATGACTCACAGTTGGGTGCCAAAGTTGGGCAAGACCGTCTCTTGAAGGTCCCTGTTTCCAACATCAGAAATTTCTGCATCATAGCACATATTGATCATGGGAAATCAACTTTGGCGGACAAGTTGCTACAGATTACCGGTACTGTGCAGAAGCGAGAAATGAAGGAGCAGTTTCTTGATAACATGGACTTGGAGAGGGAAAGAGGCATTACCATCAAACTTCAGGTTGAGTTTCTGAATGTGAATATTTGTTACCTAAAGCGAGTTGTATGAAGCGTTTTGTTGGATTGTCATACCCTTGTGGCCTTGTCGATATAGTACCATGTCTATGATAAACAGTAATACTAACTTGTTTCCTATCTGCTCATTTCAACTTCCTTCTTGCTGACTGAAGTCTTTTTGAAGGGCACAAACTTGTTCATTTCTCCATTTCTATCTCCATCCTGTTTTTGGGCCTACTTAGTAACTACTCCTTACATATATCTGTTAAACGGCCTTATCCATTGGCTTTTATTGTTTCATGGGTGTGTTTCAATCCCATGTTAACCTTTCTGATTGAAACACGTTGTCTATATGCGTGTTGACTGTGACAGTTTGATTATATTGTTACACTTGTTATCCTTAATGTTTGTATAAATTAAATTTATGGATTTGGAAGTGATATTATCATGTAATTGGGTTTCCTTATTCTAATAATGCTTCCTGCTGTGTTCAAATTTCTTATTGCAACTGGTTGACTTCAGAAAATGCTATATGAGAAATGTAATAGAAGACTTGGCTAATTACAAGACAATATTAATAAAATCTAAAGCACCTATTACATCCATGCACTACTGCCTATTAAATCAAAAACACAATGTAAATTATCAAGTATCTAGGAGCTTTCCTAAGCCTAACACTTCACCATGGGAGCACTCTTTTATCGCATTCCCTTCACAATAGTCGAATATTTAAGTTAAGGAGTAACTCTATTACTTTCTTTCTATTGGTACAAGCAAGTACACTATTTTAGGCCAATAGTTCCTCTACAGTTGAACCTGCTGCAACCCAAGCTATGTCCAGCATGGCATAAGCTAAAGACCCATACTGTCTTGCTCTAGAGCAACTCAAGAGAATAAAATGAACAAATTCTTCGAATGCGTCGCACAGAAAGCGCTATTCAGAATAAGTTGTTCTCTTTTTTGGAGGTTTTCAATGGTCAAAGCCCTTCCCCAAGCAAAAATGCTACCTTCTTGGGGTTTTTGTCCTCCAAACTAGTTTCCAAGGTAAGCTCTTCTTGTGTACACTTGAAATTTTCTTCACTACTTACTAAATATTTTCTGCTTTTAATAATTCTTTTTTTACCAAGTCTCTATGGGTTGTCCTTTTTATTCAAATCACCCATCTTCTTGTAAGGCATGTCAAAGAAGCTGGAAATTGTCTCTATCTGTCAATCTTGAACATTCCCTGAAAAATTCAAGTCTCAAGTTCCCTCCCATTAGGCCTGGATAAACAAGAGCACATCAAAGCCTTTTACCCTTGCCAACAGAGTTGACTTTGGATGCTGAGCTTTGTAGTGCTCAACAACACACTGAATGTCATGCCAAAAGGAAATAGAATTTCTATTTCTCACATCAAAAGCAACATGAGTGTGAAGAATCTTTTACTAATCGCCTTCCAAGTTCAACTTCTTACATTGTCCCCCAACAGCATCCTCCCATTTTCCGAATTGCTGTTCTTTGTGCTAATGATACGAATTATCACTTCCTAAGCCCCTTTTTTCAGTATATAAGTTATAACAACAAACTAAACCTTTTCTCACTGGTCAATTACCGAAACATCCCTGGATGCATCCTGAAATCACATTTATATCGTCATCTCCTTTATCATAGTTGCAAAAAACCTTCAAGCCTATTTATTGTTTATTAGGTTTGCTTCCCTTCCTACGGCCATGTTCAAACAAGACAAAGATTAATCTCTCTCTCTCTCTCTCTCTCTCTCTCTCTCACTTTATAATTTAATTACCCATCTAAATGGTTGATCTTTAAACCTTTCAATGGAAATTCTATTAACCTTGCCTACCAATCTGACATTTTTTGCTTAAAACCTCTGACAACTACTTTGAAAGGCTTCAATACCCATGTCCAGGTAGGAGAATTGTGCTGGCTCTTCTTTGAAATCTGAAGAGGCCTATCCTTGTACACTTTTGTGCTGTTCTAGAATCCCATAATTTCTTATCAAAGGCAATATGTACTGAAATGAGGTGGGGTACCATAATTTTATACTATGACTTCAGCTGATAGGAGTGTTGGTGATTTATCTCTCTTCTGTATCCTCTTTATATGCCTTAATGTGCTACAATATTATGATCCAATTCAAAAGCTACTATGATCCAATATAGAAGCTACCATTCTTATCATCTCACAGAAAATGAAGATATATATATATATATATATACATATAATATTTATTTGTTTATTTATTTATCAATCTTATAACAATGTTTGAATATCGACTTTTGCATTTTGAATTTTGGATAATATATCTGTCTAAGCTAATGGTGGTGAGGAAAGTCTGATTAAGTGTTCTTAATTATGTATCCTTGCTGACATGGGATCTGTTATGAGGTTATCTGTTGCTTTTATGCGGACTTTTTCTTAAAATTTTTTATTTTCTTTTAAATCCTTCCTTATATTTGATGTTCCTGCTGATTATACTTCAATCCATTTGCAGGCAGCTCGAATGCGTTATATGTATGCAAATGAACCATATTGCTTGAATCTGATTGATACTCCAGGGCACGTAGACTTCTCTTATGAGGTATTTCATCTCAATTTGATGTAGCAGATAACGTACAAAAAATTTTTTAGTGCCTGAACATTGCACTATGCAAGTGCCTTTACTCTTTTCTGATTCAAAGTAAGGTTCAGAAGGCTTTTTTAGCGGTAAATTGCTGCATTCACATGATCAAACCACTTCAGGTAATGAGCTACACCATGCAAGGTAGAATAAGGTTGTTATCTCATCCAACTACAAATTTGATCAAGTATAGGCACTTGTCATGGCCTATAAATAGTTAGTGACAAGTCAGGAGTATGTGGTGGATGATGAAGTTATTATTGTTGGGAATGATATATAGAACATGTAGACTTCCCTTATGAGGTATCTCATTTCAATTTTGATGTAGCTGATAACAGATACAAAATTCCTGAAAACAGGGACATGAAAGTGTCTTTATTCTTTTCTGATTGAAAGTCAGGTTCGAACGCTTTTTCAGCTGTAAAATAAGCTATCCTTACCGCATTTGCATGATAAAACCATTTTAGGTGATGATCTATACTAAGCAAGGTAGAATAAGGTTGTTATCTTGTTGAACTAAGAATTCGATCAAGTAGAGAAACTTGTCATGGCCTATATATAGTTAGTTAGAAGTCAAGAATATGTGGTTGATGATGAAGTTATTATTGTTGGGAATGATGTATGAAAACATTTTTTTTTTCTTTGTGGGGACAAACGTGTGATAACTTAAGAGTGACTCCCATACATGTGCATAGATTCACTGGTGGGATGATTGCTTTTATTTAAATCCCTGAATTCGATAGTTTTTTATTTCTTTTCTCTTTGACACCCATTTTATCTAGGTTTCTCGGTCGCTTGCTGCATGTGAGGGTGCCCTACTTGTTGTAGATGCTTCTCAGGTTACTCTATACTTGCAATTGCTTTGATTTGATTACTTAAGCTCTTTAAATGTTGTCACTGTATAGTTCTTCTTTTACTTGAACTTTTATTTTGAGGATGGTAAAGTGAAATTTAAATCCAGTTATATTTGCAAATTAATGTATATGCTACCATAGCACTGTTGTTACTGCTGTTGCTAGTACTCGTGTTATTGGACAAGGTGTATTATGTTGTAGGGTGTGGAAGCACAAACTCTGGCTAATGTCTATTTGGCCGTGGAGAACAACCTCGAAATTATCTCTGTAAGTTTGTTGTCGTCCTTTGCTCTGTTGTTCAACTTAGTTAATTGACAGTATGAAGTCAGCTGTGGGTTACTATATAATGGAAACAACAAAAATGATTATTTAACCATGCATGTGTTATGGCTATTGTTACTACTTTCTTTCAAAAAGTGCAAAGTTGATCCTTACACCCACTTTGAATCTTGGAAGATGTTGAATATGACGTGTGCTGACACAGAAAGGAAACTAGATGACTGAACCTGGTAGGTTTGTTTGGAGGAATTGTGATAAGGTAATTAGAGAATGACAATCTGAGCAATCTGGTTTTGTTTTTGTCTGTACATTAGACAAGTGATATAACAAAAGGAAAAAGCAAGCTATTAGCCTCACAATAATACATCTAAGAAACGCTAAAATACTAAAAGGCCCTTGTACTCTCCCAAATTTGTCAAAAAGCCCTTATTCTTTTATTGTACCTAATTTAGCCCTTAAAATACCAGTTTTGTTTAATGAAGCCCTTATTTTAGATGGACCCGTTAAAGCCTGTTATCTTTGCCATGTTAGTGTCTAAGTGACCATTATCTTTACCATATCAGCACCCACCTGGAGAATATGAAAGTTCATGTTTAGTTGGTGCTTACATGGCATGCAACACTAGCGTTTATAAAGCCCTTATAGTACTTTAAGGGCCTAATTGGGTACAATATAGAAGGATAGGAGCTTATTTGGGAATTTGAGAAAGTACAAGGGCTTTTTGAGTGTTGTAGCCTTTATGAAATCAGTCTGAATTTTCTTTCTAGGTTTCATGAGATGAGATGGTTTCAAAATTCTGATAATGGTTTATTGTGTCGCAAAGAAAGCAATTCAAAGCTAATCAGAATAAACTTATTTGGACCACCTAACATAAACTAATTTAAATGAAAAAAGGATAATAAAAACTTTTGTTAATGACTTAGAATGGCCTTACTAATTGGACAATGAACTTGAAAAGAAGGAAAATTTTAACGTCACTACAGTGCTGCAAACGTAAGCAACATTTTCCATGAAAAAAATATGCTACAATGCTGTGAGCAGCAACTAAGCAGAAAAATCAGGATGGCTCCTCTTCAGCTCCGAATCAAGTAAGTCTACCAAATCAGTGCTTGGGGCTTATGATTCTGTTCCGTTTTATTCCGTTTTGTTTCTATAATGGACATTATGCCCCTGACTTCAATCAGTGTGGTTATGAATTTATGTTTCCTCTCTTTCTAGTATCTTTCTCAAGTAATGTAGAAATTCTTCAAACTCTTCCCATCATTGCCTGTTCCACCTTATTTTCATAATCTTATATTCATATTCTCTTCGTTCTATGTTTGTCTTCTTTCAAGTGAATATGCTATCTATGCTGAGAACTAGAAATGTATTTCTTTGTTATTTATATGAAGCCTGTTCTGAATATGATTACCTGTGTATTCGATATTTTCTCCTCAATTGGAGTTTAGGTCCATTTTGCCTTTGTTATAGTAGTGTAGATTAGTGATGTTATTTATTGAATGATTCATTAAGATGATTCGTTATCGATTTTTTTCTACAGGTTCTAAACAAGATAGATCTTCCAGGTGCTGAACCAGATCGTGTTATCAAGGAGATTGAGGAGGTTGGTCTGTTAAGACATTAGTGCATCTATGCGGCGTGTGTGCCAGTGTGTGCTTATGTCTGTGCGTATTTGGATTGAAGGATTCACATTGCATCTCCTCAAAGTTTCTCTGTGAATATGCTGCTTGTAAACTGATACTGCTACTGGCTTTACTAATCATAAGAAACTGATTACCAGTGTGATTGTTTTGAACTACTGCTATGGCACTTCTTTGCAGGTTATCGGGTTAGATTGTAGCAATGCACTATGCTGCTCTGCAAAGGTTAGTTCTGGATTGTTTTTGTTTCTGTACACATAGGGCATACTTTGTGTATGTGATGGAATTTGGTAATTCTAAAAACTGGTTTTTTTCTTCAGGAGGGAATTGGTATAACTGAAATTCTTAATGCAATTGTTGAAAGGATTCCTCCTCCTCATGATGCTGCTAGGAGTCCTCTAAGAGCTTTAATATTTGATAGGTATACATCTTACTTTGTTTTATTAATTGCACATATTGATGATATCAACTGCAATATTTCAGTATGCTCTAATGATCATTTGCTGATCATGTCTTGCAATGCATTTCTTTCGTGTATAATATAATTTTCCTCTTGTACTGTTTTTATGTTCTTGAATTCTAATGCTAGAGTCTATGTAACTTCATATAATAAATGTCAATAGCGAACTGTAATGTCCTATATTCTTTTCAACTAGCTTGTCAGTCATTTGATGCATGGAAATTTTTATTATTTCTTTTGATAGCTACAATTTTGTATTTTTTCATTCATATCAAATAACCAATTCAATAATTTTGTATTGTTAGTTGTGAAGGCTGCTACTATACTGATCAAAGCGTAGACATTTTTATTAATATACTATGGTATTAGAAAAGGAAATATATTGTCTTAGTCTATAATCATACAATCAAATGTGCAAAGGTTAAATTTGCATCCAAGCATTTGGCTCATTGGTTGGTGCATGATCTCTTTCTATGAAGTGTAGGTTTGAATCCCCCTTCCCCCAAAAATACAAAAAATGCAAAGGTTAAATTTTCAGTACTTAAGAATGAAATTTAAATACATGTACGCTCAGCAAATTTTTAAAGATTTACTTTTGTTTCTTTTTACTTATTCAATCATGTTCTCTGTTTTTATTCTTTTCCTTGTTCTTTCTAGATCATTTCTTTTCGTTTTTCTGGGGTTTTTTTGTTTTTTATTTTCAACTTTCAGTTCTTTTATCCTAAACGTTTGGTTCTTCTTTCATTTTGTTTTCACTTTTTCATGTTTTCTTTTTCTCTTTATTCTTTATTTCTTTTCTTTCTTTTCCTCCCATTTCATGTTATTTTTTCCTCTTCATTTATTCTTTATTAGGCACTTTCTCTTATGCTAGTCTACCTTTTTACTTATTGTTGTTCTTTTTTTTTTTTTCCTTTGTTTTCCCTCACCTTCAAAATTTAAGATTTCATCTTTAAAAACTTATTTATTTAGTTTTGTAACTGTTTGTTGCAGTAGAAAGGAGGAGTGAAATTATAATAAATCCTGTAAAACATTATGACTAGACCATCCATAGGGTGGCTGCCACCTGGCTCTCAAGCCCAGACTGCTTTGTTTTGCTCTTGGGCAAAGAATTTTAAGCTTGAGATGCATCTGAAGTTATTATTTTATTAAATAAATTGTGCATTTGCATTTAAATTTAGTTGAAAACGTATTTGAATATTTAAATATTAATATAAAATATTTCTTTATTATGTGTTTATAAATTTAGTAACAATAAGAAATAATTTTGTTATTAAGTTTTTAATCTTTTAAATAAGAAATAATACTCTCTCTGTGCTTCTTCGTTCCCTCTCTGTGTTCCATTTTTCTCCCCATACTGCTTTACGTGCCTTCTTCAACATGGACCACATAAAGCTCCTAATGTAATAATTGATTACTAAATTGAGAATTGTGTTATTCTTGGCGTGCCATAACTCATTTCTTGGTAATAGTTATGAATGTTGCTGCCATCATTGTACAAAGTTTTCTTCTGCAGTTTTCGTAGTGTTTATTGTTGCCTTGAGTTACTTACATTGCTTTTTAATGTCTCCACAGCTACTATGATCCTTATCGGGGTGTTATTGTCTATTTTCGAGTCATAGATGGGACTATAAGGAAAGGTGACAGAATTTATTTTATGGCCAGTAAGAAGGTAAAGTGAAATAATTTATCTTATTCTTTCTTTTTCCCTTCCATATAGAAAGCAGAGCTTCTTACATCTTTTGTATAAAATTCTTATAGTTTATGTCTTGCAATGCAGGATTTTTTTGCTGATGAAATTGGAGTTCTATCTCCCAATCAGATGCAGGTAGAGGAATTGTATGCGGGTGAGGTAATTTGATTTTTACCAATGGTTTGTTTTCCTGCTATCATTTATCCTCAATTTGGTACTATTTTGTTTTCTGCTTGCATTCTCTCTCTCTCTCCCTCTCTCTCTCTCTCTGTCTCTCGCTTGCTGTACAGGTAGAGGAACTCTATGCATTCTCAAAAGGTTTAGTAATATATTATTTTATTTTCATTGTGAACCTTGACTTCAAATATTCACTTTGGGATCATTGATGTGTCTTAGTCTTTTGATTATAGGAGTTGAGTGAAAGTGGTGAAGTATTTATGGAAGAATCCTTGCTTGAAAATTTATGTTATATTTATTTATCTGCTTTGTGTTATTAGTTTTATTTACATTATTATTTGTTATTTGATAGTTTCATAGTCAATTAGAGTATGGGTTTAAGAAGTTCACTTATATTTTTTCTTGATGTCTTTAGATGCTAGCTTTTATGTAATTTACCAAAACCACAAGATAGTTTTATGTAATTTTCCCTTTTCTTTGTCATATTTTCTTTTCTAAATCCCCATTGGTTAACAAGCATTTGAGAACATTTTGGATTTATCATAAGAACAATGTTGAGAATTATTTTGTCTGCATTTATTAATACTTATAAATAAAAAGGAAGCAATAATGTTGGTTTTCACAGTCAATAAACTTATTTCCCAAGTTTTTGATTGTAGTTGTAAAGGCGTTAGGTCTAACTTCAATCAAGGCGATAACAGACCCTAGCACAACTAGTGTGGGATATAATACCATTTACCACACCTTCTTAGCAGTAGGCTCTATATAGCATCTACAAAGCATGTGTTGATCATTTGGACTGCGAAAATGGGTAAAATAATAGAAATGGAAATGTAAACAAGGGTCCTCATACCAATTTAAAGCATCATACCTAAGACGTAGTGCAATTTCTTCAGAAGTGCCACTTGAATATAAGACCACTACAAGTGCCTGATGCAAGCGATGCATAATATGACACATTGTGACTTAACCAGAACAATTTCGACACTTTATGTTCTATATCTTAATGCGAACTCTTTTTATATTTTTAGTTCTTTTTCTATTTGCTTTCAGCCTTTATAATATTTTATAACTTCAGGTAGGGTACCTTTCGGCATCTATAAGGTCTGTTGCAGATGCAAGAGTGGGTGACACTATCACTCACTATGGTAGAAAGGCAGAAAGGTCGCTACCGGGTTATGAGAAAGCCACTCCAATGGTGTTTTGTGGCCTTTTTCCTGTTGATGCAGACCAGTATTGATTCAATTGTCCTTTCTCCTCTTGAATTTCAAAAATGCCATTGCAGGTGCCTGTGTATCTCTGGCATCACTCATTTTTATATGTATTGTTGGCAGCTTTTCAGAGTTGCGTGATGCATTGGAAAAACTGCAACTGAATGATGCTGCATTGAAGGTGACTATATAACTAAATATACTATCAAGTAAATATTTTCTATTTTTTAATTCTTAACCATTTATGGTTTTCAGTAAAAATGCAGTAGGTTATCAAAATCATGTTACATTGAAAATAAATAATAAATAAATATAAAAACTAAGGTTGCTGCCATAGCTATCTAGAATTTGTTTTTCTGGCACTGTATCACTGTCTTCATTGCACGGCCAGTGAGGTTTAGGTTTCCACTTAAATCATGTTGTATTCTTGATATCGCACTACTATGACTTTTAAAGTAAGAGGCTGAATCTATTGAGCTCAGCACCTCATGCTAATATCACCATATATAGTAATATTCTTGGATTCTCCATCATATTTGAACTTAGACAAGAGTTATAAATTAGCATTGAAAATTTTTACTGAATTCAGGCTAGTAGCACATTTTCTTTAAATAGTCATAATTGTATCATTGATAGATATCTAGCTACCGGTGGAAACATGTAACAGATTGAATATTAGCATAAGTATCAGTTCTTATAGAAATCTTAGATATCATTTTTATTTCAAAAGTTGAGACATTTAAATATGTGTTTGACTCCTGTAAAACCTTTTTCATTTGTTAAAATTCCTAAGGGTTGCACTAATATTGGAGAGCCTCCTGACTAATTGATAATACTTGAAACATCTAGAAAATGCACCTTATAACATGCAAATGGCTCTCCATAGCTTTCAGTATGACAGCTCTCAAACTTGATTTGTTTCTTATCATAGGCTTATGAATTGGATTGGTAATAAACTTGAAGATTCTAGGATAAGGAGACTGAGAAGCTGGAGTCCCGGCTGAGATTTTTAATGCACCTTCAAATTTTTGGTGGGCCTGACTTAAGTTTTGAATACTAGAGTTTGTTGAACTACTAAAACTAATTTTTTCCTTTTGTTTTCTCTTGAAAAGAAAATCAAAAAGAAAAACTAATGACACAGCTGTGAAAGAAAAAAGGAATGACTTTATATGGTTTTCCCCAAATTTTTGAATTTCTGAGTTATGGTCACTCATGATTTAATCTCAAGGATGTTTTGTTTGATACATTTGTTGCTAATTCTCAAGTTGTAACCTGCACGGACTATATCAAATGTTCATCTGTTTTTCTTTTCTGAAATGGATTCAGCTTGCAAAGCACATCAACCTCAGTAGAAATATTATGTTATGCTGTGAACTTAAGATATTTGATCATATCGATAGTGTTTCTGATGTATTACTGAGTGCAATTTTTCTGTTTGTTATGGTTTTGGTCTTAATATATAGTTTGAGCCTGAGACATCAAGTGCTATGGGTTTTGGCTTTAGATGTGGGTTCTTGGGTCTTCTCCACATGGAAATTGTTCAGGCACGACCTTTATGCCCCTGTAGTTTTCTTTATTTATTTATTAATGTTTCTTCACTGTTTCTTATTATTACTTGTTCGAATTCTGGACAGCTTTTGAAATTCAGTGTTGGCTCTAACTTATTATAGTTTTACAGGAAAGACTGGAAAGGGAGTATAATCTGAGCCTAATAACCACTGCTCCTAGTGTTGTGTATAGAGTGAACTGTATAAATGGTGATACTGTAATTTCTTCTCTACCCTTACCGCACTTCTTATTTAAATTATATTTCGAGAATGTTGCTAGGAAGCTAATGCTTTATTATAGCTGGTTATGTCTTCTTTTCAAGAAGAAACACTGAAGATTTGATAAAATTAATTGCAACAAATTTGCATTGTCATGCTGGTTTTTCTTTGTAGTCCATGCATTGTCCATGATCTTTTGCATTTGAGGGGAAGAAATGTTAATGATTTCTCTGCATGAAAAAGAAAAGATCATATCTGAAAAAGGATTGAGAAGAAACTGAACATCTTATACTTTCCAAAGATGCAAATTCTCATTCTTCTTTCTCAAATCTCATAAGGATTTTTCAACCTGTCTCTCTCTTTCTGCCCCTCTCTCCCTGACAAAAATAAAATAAAACCAAAAACTTGCAAGAATTTGACATCAGACTTTGCCCATGTACAACTTGTGAATAAGAAGACAGATTTAAATTGTTAATGAAAAGGTTGTTTTGTTATATGGACGGTATGACCATTTTTCTAGGATGTCTTTAGGAAATTATTACTTCAGATGATGTAATATACTATAGAATCACTTAAGAAATTCCATTACATGTTCTTTACGTGGAAAAAACAGTCTTCATTTGATTTTCATAGGGAATAAAATTTTCCATGTTGTTCTTGGCTCAATCATAAAACTGTACTAGAATGCTAATTGCAAGAGGATTCTTAGGATTCATCCTGATCTAGTTTGAATTTGAATGCTATCCTTCTAAACATAATCATAAAATTCTGATCTGACCATAAAAGGAAAAATAAGAAGTAAAATAAATACTGGTATTCTCTTGGGCAAGTATATAGTATGTGGAAGCTTGTCAGCTTATTGGAATCATTGTTTCAAGCACCAATGGCATCATTTTTGTGGTGGTAGCAAGTATATTGAATATTGCTGTGATACTATCGGGCTTTGACATTATTTTGTGATGCTAAAGTATTTATACTTGATGTTCTGCTAGTGAAAAGCTTGTTACTATAATTCTGATTTATAAGTTGATACTTGGCTGTTGCTGTACAAGAAACTTGTTTGAATGTAGGATCTTTCATGTAGTACTTATTGCCATTCAAATATGAATATTATTGAAGGTTGAATGCTCAAATCCATCTTTGCTTCCTGAACCTGGTCAAAGAAGGTCAATTGAGGAACCATTTGTGAAGGTTATTTCTTGTATCTTAAGATATTTGTTACTTGATTAAGTGTTGAATTTTTGCATTTAAGAGAGCTTTTTTTGAAACTTGTAAATTTATATGCTACTCTATACGATGAAGTAACATGTACAGATTGAGATGCTTACACCAAAGGACTTTATTGGTTCGCTGATGGAATTGGCTCAAGACAGAAGAGGAGAATTCAAAGAGATGAAATTTATCACGGAGAACAGAGCATCCATCATCTATGAGTTACCCCTTGCAGAGGTAATATTTTCCCTTGTTGATATCATCCTGCTTTTTTCTCAGCTAAAGATCACTTTGTCAATGGCTTTGACCTTTTTTATGGAGAAGTTCCATTTATTCTTATCGCTGGGTCTATGTCTATGTTCATTCCACAGATGGTAGGTGATTTCTTTGACCAGTTAAAGTCCAGAAGTAAGGGGTATGCTAGCATGGAATATACTTTTCTTGGGTGAGTGCATGTAACAATATCCATTATATTCTTATTTCTGGGTGGTGAAATGATTTCCTTATTTCACTAGTGGTACCTACTTTTGAAGTTTAACTAGTGTGTTTTGATTCTATATCAATAACATTTTATCTTGAATGACAACCGAAAATATAAGATGTAATATGGGAGAATTTAGGAATTGAGCTACTAATTTGCCATGCTTTCTATGTTATCAGTTTGTAGGAAATAATGATTTTTTGATTTACCCCATAACTACTTTTGTTTCACAGAGACTTGACATTGACTTTTCAGATAACATTTCATGGTGCCCAATTATTTGGACCTTATTTCTTTCTTAGGTTTTCATTTGTTCTGTTGTATCTCATCATCTCTCCACAGTATTTTTGGGTTTTTCATTTTAAAAGGAGCATGTACCTCATTTTGAATTGGGCAGACATATATGTGTTCATGTTGAAAAATTATTGATTTCTTAAATAAATCACGTACCTCAAATTTGCAATTTACACCACAATCACAGTGGGGTTAATGTTTGACTTGACTACAGGTATAAGGAAAGTGAATTGATAAAGCTTGACATTCTGATTAATGGTGATCATGTGGAACCATTGTCTGCTATCGTGCACAAGGATAAGGTGAGGGTCATCTTTTCATTATGTTTTAAATATTAGGAGAGAGAACCTTTTCGTTACCACAAGGTGCTAAGTGAAAAAAGGTCTAAATAGGAGCTGTAGGTGAATTTTCCCTATATATTTTCAGCCTATTGTTAACATAGTTAATCTAAGTCCATAGCTATATTAGATGAGATTGTAAGTTAAGCAATAATGAGCATTTTGTGAAAATCATAAATAAATAAGTGAATTATTCAGATAAGCTTAATGTGTCAATGTTGGTCTACGTTTCTATTGGTCTTTGTCTAAGGCTGTTATTCAAATCTTCCAAGCTAAAAGCAATGTTGCCAGCTATGGTCCACATTATGTTCTTGAATTTACTTATCAAAATAATTAATATATGCTTTAGTATGTTGTTACCGTTTGAGACTAGTTTTTAACCGTAAAGAGGTGTTTGCTTTCCTTCGTAATTTCTATAAGCTTGTCACAGATGTGATATTACAGTAGTGTAACTCCCTTCTCCTTGTTAAACCATGCTTAACTTTGAGACATATTTAGGCAGCTTATTTTGAATTTTATATTCTGTACGTTAAAAAGCAGTTTAATCAATATCTGGTAACTTTTGTAGGCATATTCTGTTGGGAGGGCTTTGACTCAAAAGCTGAAGGAGCTTATACCTCGACAAATGTTTAAAGTACCAATTCAAGTAAGATGTACATGCTTGAAATATTGTTGAATATATTAAGATATGATGTTTTATTTTCCTTTTAACCAATTCTTGTGAAGTATCTGGTTTATATTATCATTTAAAAGCTGCATAATGCACAGAAGTTGCTTTATGTGTGCCATTTAACCTGCAAATTGTTTCAATTGGATGAAAGAATGTGTTGTTCAATATTTGACCTTGTCTAAAAGTTATAACTGTTTAATGTATTTATACTACCATAATAGTTTTGCTGTCATTATTAAAGTTATACTATTATGCTGGCGAGTTTTTCATACTTGCAATATAAAAAGTGTCAAATCACATTAAACTTTTCATTTGACCACTAGGGAGGGTTGAGTCATTTATCTGTTAAAAACAAAAATTTGTAATAATTTAATTTTACCTACTCAACTCTTTCTTTATATGAAATTCTCGTGAACATTTTTCACTATTGTCTTCTGCTTGTGTAATATTCCAAATTGTGGAAAAGTTAGGAAATAACCACTTGCAGCTATTTTCAGTCCTTGGCCACTGCCAAACCCCTCCCCCCTCCAAGATAAATAAATAAATAAATACATAAAAAAAATAAATAAAAAGGCTATCTTTATTAGTTTTGGTGAAGTATGTAACGCAAGCGCACACACTCAGAGACTTTTTTAAGATTTTCCTGTGGAGAGGAAATCATTGATAACCACTAAGGAATTTGTAAGAGAGCTAGCTTCTCCACCAGTTTTGATGAACATCATTTGTCATGCACTAATAATATCAGAGCTAAGCAGCTTCAGAATCAGGACAAGGTTGCTCTGGAGGCTTATATCGTATACTGTATATTGATCCACATACATATCTTTCAAGTGCTTGTATTGTCCAGAATCTACTATTTATCCTCAGGCATTGAAGTAAAAAGTGGCAGATTACTACATTTAAAAACAATATAAGGAAATAAGAAAAGCAAAAAACATTGCCAATCAGTGGAAAAGTTTTTCATTTTGAATAAAGTTCTTTTTATTTCTTTCCTTTTTCACCAATCATTGAGTGCATACTTCCTCAATTAGTTTAGTCACATGCTAATGCGATTCCAATTTGTGTTCTATTTACTCAATTCAGGCATGCATAGGTTCAAAAGTAATTGCTAGTGAATCTTTGTCAGCAATTAGAAAGGATGTATTGGCCAAATGCTACGGTAAGTGTATTTTAAGATATATTTTTCTACGTGAACATTTTCCTCTTCGCTGATAGGATATTTGGTGAGTACTCTTTCTGAAATATATTCATAAGCTATGTTGCTTGGACTTAGATGTGGGGATGTGTGGGATTCTTTGGCTTGTCTAGTGTGTTAATTTGAAGCTATGTGGATAAGACTAAAAGAGCCCATCAGGGAATGGGTAGTAGTTATATATTAATAAAGTAGGATATATCTATTGAATTATATAAATTTAATTTATTTCTTTGATTAAAAATTGATTATAAGTGATAATTTATGATAAACATATTGAAAGAAGAAGGAGATTATTTGGATGATAGTGGCTTTGCTTTCCCCTTTGTAGACCAACAACAAAATTTCATGCACGTTAAATTACTGAGTCAACAACTCATGTAAGACTAAAGAAAGAGAAAGAGGTGACAAATCATAAGTATATGCCAAGCATAGGAAAGCATATAGGAAATCATGTGGAGTTTGAGTTGGCCAAGTTCAGACTTAACATTTTCCTATAGAATTATATATCATAGCAAGTTATCATAGGAAAGCATATAGTTTCCATCTACTGTTATCTCAACCTTATGGAAGTAGGATGGATGTTGTAAAGAAATTCTTGAGATGTTAATAATTCTTATCTATAAAAGATTTTATGCTCATGATTGCTCTTTAGGATTGTTGTTCATTATTATGTTAGTATTTAAAAACTGCTAGTTTAGTTGCATGATAATTTCCCAAGCTGAAGTCACAGATCCAAGCATCTTCAAGTCATTTACTTACATTTTTTTTTGGCCTGAAAGTCATTACTTAAACTTGAATGATCAGTTTTCCACTTCCGAAGATGCTTTGAAAATGTATTCAAATTGAAGATTGCTACGTAATGTCTAATTCTCATATTGCAATGATATAGCCGAAAGGTTTAGGGCAATTAGAACTTCAACAATTAGGGTTAGAATAAGGCTGATTGTGTTGAAATAATGGAAAGATAATTGGGTTTTTTAAAAAAACCTCTTGAATAAAAATTCAGTATAAAGAACGATGATAATAATAATCCTCTATCTATGATCACCTATTTATAATAGCTAAGATAAATCCTAATCAAGTAGTAATCATAATTCTAAATAAAGACTTAAAGTACTAAAATCTTAATAAAGATAGGAAAAAGAATCTCAAACTAAATAAAATAAAGAAAATAAAATCCTAAGCTAACGAAAATACTAAATAAAATAGAATTCTTGATGCGCCTACATTAGGCCTTAATATACTCCTCATAGATGCCTGGATTCGCTCGTTTCAATTTCTGTTCATTACTACCTCTAACTTCAAAATTTTCAGTAGATAAATACCAAGCAATTTTGCTGCTTGTGGGGCTTGAAGTTGCCAATTGATTAACCTCTTCTTTAAGAGGATATGAAGTATACCTCTTGTTGTCCTTGTAGAAGGAATAGGTATTTGACTTCTTCTTATGATCCATATCATGATCATACAACGAAGGTCTACCAACAAGAACGTGACCAACATCCATAGGCACATCACATAAAGCATCATCATCCAAGTTACCTCCCATAGTGAATTTCACCAAACATTGAGTAGTTACCGGTACCCCATGTTCTTTCTTTAGCCACTTAATCTTGTAAGGATGAGGATGTTTGCTTGTAGGAAGCTTCAATTTGTCCACCACCTCTTTTGAAATAATATTTTGCATGCTTCCTCCATCAATAACAAGATCACACACTTTACCTTCACAAACAACATGTGTGCAAAAAATACTTTGCCTCCTGCAATCTTCTTCTTCCTTATTGATTGTTGTAGTCATCACTCTTTGTACCACCAAGGACTCACCTTGTGCAGGACACACATCAATTTCTTCTATTTCCTTATCATATTTATCATAAATGGGTTCTACCTAAATTTTGCTAAGTTCACCTTTCTTTGTGGGCAAGCCAAAGAAGTGTGTCCCTTCTCCCCCCAAGTAAAACATCGAATATGGGAATTGCTACCTCTTTTATTTGTGGAAGAACTAGAACTGTTTTGTCCACCATATGGCATTATACTCTTGCCTTTATCATTTGTTTTAACATTGGTTGCACCCCTATTAGTTTTACTGGTTGTTGTAGCCTCTCGATAATTTTGTTGAGATGGTTGGTAACCTTGTCTTGCTCTAGAATTGTTTTGCCAATCGGTGCCATATAAGGGCTTTCTAGCACCATAGCGTGACACTTGTTTTTCTGCTGATAAAGCTTATTGACAAGCATCTTCAATGTTGTATAAACGAACTACTCCCATCTCGTCTCTAATAGAATGATTCAAATCAGCAAGATAACGAGAAGAAATTTGTTTGTTACTTTTGGTTAACCCAACTAGAAGTGATAGGTTATTGAACTCTAATGTATATTCCTCAACGGTCATGTTATTTTGTTTCAAACAATGAAACTTTTTATATAATTCCATAGTATAATCAACAGGTAAAAATTGCTTTCGTAATTTAACTTTCATGTGCTCTCAAGTGCTGACTTTAAGCTTCCCTTGTCGTGCACGTTGCTCTTCAACTCTCTTCCACCATTAAAGTGCAGTACCCTTCAATTTCAGCTTTACAAGTATCACTTTTTGATTCTCTGTCTTTGGTTTCCATTCAAAGTAATTTTCCAAACTAACTTCCCAATCCAAATATTCCTCCGCATGAAATTTCTCATAAAAATCAGTTACTTTGATCTTGATTTCTCCACCATTTAAATCAAGAGCGTGTAATAACTAGTCCTCCAATCCAACTCTTGCCGCTTGATTTGCGGGTCCATATTGATGAAAGGGGTTCTCGTTCTCAAAATCATCATCATCCTTGATCTTGAATCTCAATGGAGCTGTGGTCACTTTCCGGATTCTCCATTTGGGCTTCCACTGGTTCCTGACGTTGCAAGGCTTATGCAGCCTGGGTGAAGTCATCAAGCATCCTCTGCATCTTTGCCAACTCAGCTTGTTGGGGCTGATTGCCTCTACTTGGACCTCTACCTCGGCCAACCATAGTCTCCTAGCTAAAAATCCTTATAAGATAGTAAGATCATTTGCTTTGATACCACTTGATGTAGTTGAAAAGTTTAGGGCAATTAGAACTTCAACAATTAGGGGTAGAATAGGGTTGATTGTATTGGAACAATAGAAAGATAACTGAGTTTTTTAAAGAGACCTCTTGAATAAAAATTCAGTGTAAACAAATATGATAATGATAATCCTCTATCTAGGATCACCTATTTATAATAGCTAAGATAAATCCTAATCAAATATAATCATAATCCTAAATGAAGACTTAAAGTTCTAAAATTCTGATAAAGATAGGAAAAAGAATCTCAATCTAAAGAAAATAAAATCCTAAGCTAATGAAAATGCTAAATAAAATAGAATTCTTGATGCGCCTGCATCATGCAACCTATGGTATGATTATCATTGTTAGATCAGGTTGATAAATTTTTTAGTAACAAAATTGTGTTTGGTTGTTTGATGTTTCCATTAAATTTTAGTAGATTTATTCTTTTACAGGTGACTTCCCCCTGCTATGATAATGTTAGACCAGCTATGCTTACTCATTTCATTTAACTGAAAGTCATAAGTCTCTGAAATGGAATTTATGATATCTAATTAGATCATTCAACTTTTATTTAATTTCTAAACACTGCATAATGATCTCTTGTGGAGTTTCAGTTGCCTCCATTCTTGTAAGAGTTTTAATCTTGAATGATTACACATCTGAATTATTGAATTTTTTTTCACTTCAAATTTTAAATTTCTTTTTTTGTCCATTATGGTTCTTATATCTCTTCTTTCCAGCATATTACATACTTGTTTCCTCTATTATTTAACGACTGCTTAACCTCATGCCTCATGTAGGATGAATAACTTTTCTGTTGTTAGGCTTCAGTTTTTGTAATTTCTTACTGAGTTGTGATGATTGATTAATGTCTATTTATTTCATGATGACAAGGCTCTTTTTTTTTTTGAACTTCTCTTTGTAGGTGGAGATATCTCAAGAAAAAAGAAACTCCTTAAGAAGCAGGTGCTTTTATTTACTTTTCAAAATATGCTTGGAACACAATATTTTCTGTCATCCTTTCCTGCCCCTCAAACCAAAAATATTTTTGTCGACTAATAACTTTTTCATTATTTTTGCTTGTTCTATTTAATTCCTGCCAGCATTTGATTGTTTTACATCATAACAATACCACCATACTGACCTAAGAAGATTTTTGTGAACTATCACTCTAAATCATTAACTATAAGGGCTTGACAGACATTTTCATCCACAAATAAGAAGATAGAGAAGTTAGGGAGGTTATCACAATCATAGTACATAATCAAAGCCAGTGTCTCTGAACTGATATACATGATATCTTTGACATTTCTATCTAGCTATTTAATTACTTTACTAAGAGTAGTAAAATCACACATTTGTGCCTTGGCAATAGAATGAAGTTAAACGTAGTGAAGACTGTCCAAGTTTCAACATGCTGCATTTTTCTGGGGCCCCTTTGAACACATTAAACTGAGTGATAATTTATAGTTCAACAATAAGTCAGAATTGAGGTGGATTTGGATACTCATCTGTTAAAGTAAGCTTCAAACAATCAAATTTCATTCTCATTGATGGTTACTTTGGTGTGGATCTGGTTAAGAGTATAAGTAATCGCTCATCCTTATAGTTTTAACTATTTGGTGAAGGTCCAGAAATATTTATCCATTAACAAGCCCTCTCATGATAAACCCACTGAATTGAATGTGTGGACAACTCTAATAACTTGTCATGAGCCACTTCACCTAATACCTTAAGTTATTGTGGTGAGAGTTCAAGAATAGTTTTTATTTGTTAAGAAAGGTGTTACATATACATGGCTTTTCTTTTAGGTCCAAAGTGGCAGTGAGTGCTTGAGATTAAAGCAATGAAGTGCAGAGTTTAGAAAGAAATAACCAAAAACAAAGGAGAGATTCCATAGCTATTCTTGATGGTTTTCACTTGTCCTACATCCCATATTTTGTCATATTCCTGAAAAGGAAAAAAAAAAAAACACCCTTTGCTTAAATTTATCAAAGCAACAAGTTCTGTTTTGATAGGCACTACCCAAGCTTTATGCAATTGAGCTTTTCTCCAAGCTAAAAAATGTAGGGTATTCACTTCCAAAATGTATAAACAATGAACAAGGATATATGTTCATAGCTCAAAATCATATTACAACCGTACAACTCATAGACACAGAAGAACCGGCTACTTGAACTTTTACTACTCTACAAAATCTCATGTTTATATTTTTCTTTTAAAGATAGCTCCATTTTATGCTAGAGAGTTGACAAAAAGCCTTTGACACATTCTTCATTTTTCTTTTCTGTAGTTAAAGCTTTTCATAACATTTAAAAAGCACTGTCTTTTTATGGAAAAATAAGTGCATGATTAACGAAGAAAACCTCATAAGGCAGTGGCTTCTTATAAAATATGCTTAAATGAGGGTGATTATGAGATTGTGCCTCTAATCCTCCTATACATCAAGTTTCTCATTTAAAGATTACTTGCTTAATTTCCCAGTTGCGTGCATAGCTTTTTGTGCCTCTAATCCTCGTATACTTAAAGTTTCTCATTTAAAAGGTACTCGATTAATTTCCCAGTTACGTTCATAGCTTTTTTGTGGCTCTCTATGCTTTCTTTATTTGATTATGGTTGACATATACCCTAAAGATTACACTGAGATATTTTTATTTTAATCTTCACTTGACCAACCTTGGAAAACTTTTCATTCTCATGTACATTCCACAGTGTGTTCTATTATTTGCATACATGTTCTGCATTTTAAAATTTTTTATTCTTTTCCAAGTATGAGCTAGCAAGAGTTCTAAGCACTATTAACTCCTTACAAAAGCTTCAGGTAGCAACACTTTGTTGAATTAAGGACTCATTTAAAAATATAGTTTTAATATAGGCAAACATTCAGAAACACTTTGAAACAGATTAGTACCTGGAATTTTGGTCTATACTCTAAAGATTAAGCTATAATATGCTTGCTTGCATGATTATACTTCATTTGAGGAACCTTACTAGAAAAGCCATTTTTCTTGGAATGTTGGCCTATACCCTCAACATTATGCTTCAATGTGCTTGTGTGATCATCCTTCATTTGAACAACCTTCGTTGAAAGCTTTTTGTCTGCATGCATGTTCAACAATAGCATGCATACCCAAGTATGAGCTTTCCAAAAGAGTTCTTAGTGTTATAAACTCCTCGTTAAATGTCAAAGTAAAGAAGCAAATGAAGATGCATTATGAATGTGAAAACACGAATTTCTCCTCATGCTAAGCTTCAGTTACTTGTTCACCATTAATATCCCTTATTATTATTTTTTTAAATCGTTTGTTAACAGGCTGAAGGGAAGAAAAGAATGAAGGCAATAGGTAAAGTAGATGTACCTCAAGAAGCCTTTATGGCTGTGTTGAAACTTGAGAAGGAAGTTTTATGATTATGTTACAATTGTATCTTGTAAACATTCTCGTGTAATTTCTGATAAACCATATAAAGTTTTCAGTTTGTTATGCCAAAGTTCCCAGGGATTCTTTACTTTCTATCTTGCTCTTCTATGGTCTTTATAATCAACTTAGCTTGCGGTTATTGCTTTCTTGTGCTTGTTTTACATAAGTCTGAGAATATTTGCCAGTCAGAAATGCCTTGCTTACACTGCTAAATTTCCCATCTGCTCTCACCTAAATTAACTTTGTAAAGCTTATCTGATTTGTTTCATCAAGCTGGCAAGAGTCACTGAGGATTGTTAGTCAAGGAGACTATTAGTTGGTCAAAACATAATAAATCGACCATTCTATTCAGGTTGTTATCGATTAAAAAGTTAAGTTCGATTTAATTGATTGGCTTACAAGAGTTTGAATATAGTAATTAAATTGATTAAATCGATTTATTAATGATATATAATTATATAAAAAATATATACTATTAATATATTTTTGATTAACTTCTATATGCCCGCATTCCCTCAAATCTTGACCCTTCCAGCCACGGACACTCTTTTACCTTATGCCCCAATAGACCTACTAATCACGTTATTCCCCCAAATCTCGACGCCTCTTGCCTCTTTTGTGTGACCAAGGGTCCATCACGACTAGTCCACCACCGTGACAATCAACAGCATTCGAAAGCCACCAGGCCGCATCAATTTTAGCGGTAACATCTAGGGGGTTGGAAGGTCAAATTTGGTTGTTGGCTGGACTAGTCATTCATATGTAAGAAAATGGGATGGAAAAAAAAATATGAGATGAAAAGAAAATTTGAAAATGTAAGGGAGATTCCAAAGTGGGCTCTTTATTTTCTTTTTTGTTGCTCTAATTTTTTTATGGGTTCAGAGAAGGGCTTTCATTTTTTTTTTGTAGTTCAATACTTTATGCTTTGGATTTTATTGTTGTTTTGATTATTTAAGAACTGTAAGTTTTAACAAGAAGATTTTTCTTCTTTTGTTATTTATATCACCTTTTGTTTGTTTATTTACTAAAATTATTTTATTATAGAGTTTTTCAAAATATATATCCTCGTAATTGTAACTGTTTTTTACCAAAAGAATTAAAATTTAAACAAAATTGCCTTTAATGAAATCAACCCATTTGTTTGGCTTCACGCCTCAACCCAAAACCTATTAACGGGTCAAATATGTTTACAAGTTGTGTAACTCTTCAGTTCTCATCAACAGACCGTACATCCCCAAGCAAAGAATTTTGTTGCAAGCATTCATTGCTAGTTTAACTTTTGAGCATTTTTCGTAGTGGTAGAAGCATTTTGGAATGGTTATTATTCACATAAAGGTAGTTCACATATTTTGCAGTGAGAGGAAGTTCACATTACGCGGAGAAAGGTATAATATATTTTTATTTTATTTTGAACAATCTTGTGAAATGTTTTTAAGGCTATTATTATTCTTCATGTTTTTCATTTATGGTTTTTGAGCATAAATGTATGCATATTGCTTGTTCATATTGATAGTCTTCTTGTTTGAAATTGTTGAATATAAACATGAAAGTGGCATTGTTGGTGTTGTTAGGGTCGAAAGGTGACAGGGCATGCATGACTGGTTGATATGTATGTGTTATCACTCTTTTATAGGAATTGGGTTTAGGGTTTCCGTATTGCGTGATTAAGGGCTTGCTTACGTGGTTGGCACCTTATGCATGACTAGATTTTGGCATGGCATCACTTAGGATGTGCATGATTGCACTAGGGTTTAATATTGCGTGACTGGTTGATAGGTCGTTGCATGAGTGGTTGATAGGTCATTGTGTGAATATTGTTCAGGCATGGTGTTAATTAAGGTGTGTATGATTGCATTAAGGTTTACATTGTGTGACTGGTTGATAGGTCATTGCGTGAGTGGTTGATAGGTCATTGCAAGAATAATGTTTAGGCATGGTGTCACTTAGTGTATGCGTGATTCGTTTAGTTATTCTTAGCATTTCGTGACTTGTTGATAGATCATTGCATAATTTAATGTTAGTAATTGTTCGACTTACTAATAAGGCATTGCGTGATTATTTTCTGTTTGAAATTTCACGATTTTATAACTGTATGAAATTTATCTGTATCGCATTGTATAACCGACATTGCATTCATTCTGTGTTATTTTGGGTCAACTGTAATGCTTCAATATATATATATATATGTTGATTTACTTAATAATCCATGCTCGACACGTGCATTAATTATTTTTTTTTAGGATTGTCTAAAAACAACTAAAATTATTGTGAGGATCATTTTTGGAGTGAGCCTATTTCTCAAAAATTTCTTTTATTTTTTTAATCTACAATGATCGTAATAACTAAAATGAAAATATTATCTATTTTATGTTGTAAATGGCTAGTATAGGAATAGACCAGGATAATGTGGAATCTTTACTTATGTGCCGAGGCATCAGTGGGGGTTTAATGCTGGCATTAACATCCACTGTAAGTGGTTGCATCTACATGTGATACGTGAAATGCTGTGTAAAGTAAATGAGTTGGAAGCCTTGTAGAGAACATGCTTTAGGCATATGATGGATGTCAAATCAGAGAAGAGTTTATTTTGTGCCAGTCTCGTGCACGACCTAATGTTGCATAGAATCAATGAACTCGATGCCATTGAGGGTGAGTTATGGTTTACCATAGGCAAAACGAAGTCTCGGTTCTCGAAGAGGGAGTTCTGCTATGTGACAGGACTGAAGTTTAATACCCTTCCAGCTTTTATTGTCAATCCCTATGAGGCCATCCCTGGAGGAATTTACCATCGTTATTAGGGATTAGGGAACGAAGTGACAATGCAACAAGTTTTAGAGGTGTTCAAGGGAGGGCAGTTTCAACAAGAGGGAGGTGCGACCATGATGGCCCTTGTCTTGATCTCGAGCAATGTTTTATTCAGTCAAGACTACAAACGATCAGTGATTCCCTGATTGTTGTCGCTGGTCGAGAACATCGAAGTTGCAACTACAATTGGAGTTTGACTGTCGATTACTTGATAAGGTGTCAGTTAAAATTCTATTACGAAAGTATACGTATCGAATAGACAGTATATTAGCAAGTAGAGTATCGATCCCACAG
>NW_018397285.1:540283-559805 GCF_002168275.2 Theobroma umbraticum
CCTATCCCATCTCCACCAAAGGCTCCCTAGCATTGTCAGTGCACACCTTCTCTTGAGGCTCTACCTCCACCTTAGGTTGAAGAGGCATCTTATCTTATGAGTAGTCGAACTACAACTTCCCTGCGTCCTGCTGCTATCCCAACTCTACCAGAAACCCCTTAGTATGGTGAGATCATACCTTCTCTTGAGGCTCTGCCTCTACCTCAAGTTAAAGATGCATGTGTGAGCTTAGCCAACAAATACCTTTGAAGCCCATACGTTAACCTACTATTAGTCCAGCGCAGAGCGAAAGACTATTTGAAGGAGAGATATGAGTCCTTCATGAAAAATGAGTAAGTCGGGTAAAATGATAATAGTACAAGATATTAGGGTTAACGGATCTAGGGTATTGATTCCATAGACCTTTTGACGTGGGTATTATATATAGGTAGGGTTAACATTCTGGGCATTCAAGGGTAAGAGGGCCCTGATTTCTTCTGACGATTGTAAATGCCGATTGAGTTGTTGGACAACCAACACATTGATGCATGCATCAACGAGCACTGTGCACAACTCTACAAGCAGAGAATATGCATTGTTGATAGCTACTTCTATGTAGGTATATTTTAATGAGTTGTAATTATTCAAATTTATGAGGTGTGTATTAGTTAATGGCATCTAACTATTGTGCGTAACATAATTGAAAGCTTATTTTGCTGGGTGTGAGCAAAGAAATGAAGCCTCCCCTAGCTGATAAGACATCCATGGCTACTAAGGCAGTATTAGCAGACCATGTGCTTGATTATGAGAAAGGTGGGAGTCCTCTGTGGGGTTTGCCATGGGACGAGGTTGACTTAATTCTTGCATCGTGCTTTTTCGATGACCACTAGATGGTAGTGCACATCAATTTATTGAAATGGAGTATGATGTTAGTCGACTCATCGTACAGAAGAACAGATGCAATGAAGTCAAGCTTTCATGATAAATAGATGAGTCGACTCACAATATTGTTTCCCATTATATTCTAGCAGGCTAGGTACTTTGTCAACTCGCGTCGTCTAAAGCAATCTTTGACATGGATGAGGTTTAAGTTAAATGTAAAAACTTCAATACAGTAAGATTCTCATAGTTGCAGGGATTGGGTTATTGCTTCATTGTAGTGGTTGATCGGCTCAGTGGATCATACCCTGAAGGCAAACGCCATAGACAGCATTTGAAAAAGTTTTGCCCTTGAGGTTTTTGCAAATAGGGTGACTTGTTAATTTTTTTAATTTGTTCATTCTTTCTCGTAATATGTAAAATAACATTATTCTTTATCATCTCCAAATTATTCTTTGTTGTATCATTTACAAATTTTTCTTTTTTATATCATTTAACAAAGAGAAAAGCAATAAGAACAACTCGATATTCATTGATGTGATAAGCATACGGGTCCAATAACAGCATTATTTTTGGCTTATTGATATCTTAAATTTTGTTAGTATTTTATACAATTTACATGCCAGAGTTCATGAGTTTGCATATGCCAACCCCGTGACTTCATAGCCTATATAACATGTTGAATTGCATTGCATGACATAGGCATGTAACGCAATGCTTGCACTAGATGATACTGTAATGCCCGCACTAGACGATACCATGGGGACATTACGTGGATGGGGTATAGTCATAACGTGACATATGAATTGCGTGAATGGTGTGTATGGAATCGTGTGACCAGTTGATATTGAATCACGCCAGTATTTAATATGGAATCACACAATTACTAAATTTGGAATCGCATTACTAGTTGATATTGAATCACGTGAGTAGTAAATATGGAATTGCGTGAATCGTTAAGATGAAATCGCTTGACTAGTAAATATGAAATTGCGTGACTATATGATTTAGATTCGTGTGACTAGTTGATATGAAATCGGGTGACTTTTTTATAAGGGATTGTGTGACTCCCTTATTATGTGTCATGTTCTTTGAAGCAGGCTAAGCCAATTATGATGGACAACATCAAACCGTAACCCAACCCCAAGCACCATCATAACATAATATCCAGTTGAATACCCTAAATCCTCAACCAAAAGTATGAGAAAGCACATGAAAGTTAAACCACATGTTGAGCAAATAAAAAAAAACCAAAATACCACAAATTGTTTAGCAAACAAATTACAATATCCTTAATCTAGTTAATGATTCGTTTATCCCAACTCACAAAATATGAATCTTCATCTGCTATGCTTGACTCAGGTAAAACCAATGACAACTAACTTCCTTTTTCTTTGAGGTTCATGTCAAAGAAACTCTTCTCTATCTATTTCTTTAGATCGCGCTTCTATTGCTTGATTAGCTGTATTTGTTCTTTGTATTAGAAGATATGAACATTTTATATCCTCAATTCCATTGTTTGTATTCTATAATTTTGGTTACTGAGTTTCTCATCAATCCTTACAAGCATATTATACATCACATCATTCGAAATAGGATCTGGAATAACTCTATATGGACCATTGGATGGAGTATCATGGGTAGGATGAACTGGGCTACCTTCGACAGAATTGAATGACTTATCAACACTTATCTCATATCCCCTTTTCCAAAGCCATCCAATAGAAAGATTATGAGGCCCACAACTGGTCCAATCAGCTAGATATTTATTGCTCTAGATCCCTTTCTTCTTAACTACAGCTTATATGATGTTTGTGTATGGTAGAGTCGTCTCATCCTGTAGGGTGACTCCTCTCATTCTGATGATCATATATTGTGCAATATTCACACCCAACTGGGTTCAATTAACTCCATCATCCATAGGTCCTCAATGCTAACATGTTTCAAACGACTGATTATTCACTGTAATGTGGACACTAGAAAATGATGCACTAGCCTAGCTGTTGTAGAATGCAAATGATGATTAGAACATGAATTTGTCGTGTACGGTTCTATTATTCTTATCACGTTGGCCCACATGCCAAATGACTCATAAAATAGGGGAAGTCTGGATTGGCCCTCTCTATACTTCATTTTTAGGAACTTCCCAATATTAAAGTCAGTCACTGTAAACTTTATTCCTTCCAAAAACAAGTTCAAAACATAAGGATTAAAATCACTAGGATTTTCAAATTCATTTTCACTCTAGCATATGCTAGAGTAGAATTCCCTAACAAGAGTTGGGCTATAATCCATATTTGGAAAGGTACTTAGACCTTTAAGTTTACCCATGGCAAAAAACGTATTTAAGTCATGCTCTAGGTCTACGTATTCATTAAAGCTTTCCCAATCTACCACTTTCTTGCACGATATGATGGCATTCTCTATTACCCTATACCTAGCAGCATGTGCGTTGTTCGTAAATTGTGAGGACGAGGACAGAACGTTACCTGGTACAATGAAAAAACCAATTGATGTGGCAAGCAGTTCAAGAGCTAGTTTCCATTTCTTCTTTGAGCTATTAATTTAAAAATGTTTATAACTTGTTTTTGCTTTTCAAAAATTTTATAATTTTGCTTATACAAAAAGTTTAAAAGTTTTCTAACATATTTTTATTTTTCTGAACTTTTATAATTTTACCCTCACAATAAGTTTTTTAGTTAAATATCCAACAACAATTAATAGGACTAAAACAAAACCAATTACATTTTCAAAAAAAAATTATAAAACTAATTACAATAGAATTATTTTCAAACCCGACTTCATCAAAAGCTCACAACCACTACTTACTCACAACCACCACTTCTTAAAAAAAAAATTCATTTTTTACACTTGTATTTACGTATTTTATTTTTAATATTTTCAACTTTAATCGTGATGAGTAAACATACATTGATAAAATATATCTACACTTTTTGAGTTATGTGACACACTAAAGAACCCGAGAATATCAAAAGTTCACTTCTTTATTGAGAGATTGACCCATCATGTCTACCCTCAAACAAATTTCCTCTATAGTTTATCCATATTAAATATTTTGTAGTTTTATTTAATTGTTTACAAACATAAACAAATTATGAAGGAGTACAACGCATTTGATGATCCCACAATATTATCTTAAGAGGCATATATCTTGATGTTGGTTGCTGTCAGACGTCAGAGTATCATCTCCAGACTTTGTCAAACTCAAGTTCAAATAGTATTTTTTAATACAAATGTCAATGGCAAGTTGGAAATAATCCCTAACAATTGACGTCAGAAGGGCCACTATCTTCAGGTACGACACCCATAACATTCTTAGAGTTTTTAGTCTACATTGGATAGCTGTTTCGTGTGTGCTCGGGTTGTCTGCAAATTGAACATGCCTTGAGTTGTCGTCATCGTTGTCGAGCTGTCGGCTAAGTAAATGATGTTTCTAGATTTGTCAACGGACCTACAAAGGGAGTCCCGTATTTTGTTTATTGTGACAAAAGCTTTTGCATTGTGAACATCTGCGTCATTGACTACTTTCCCCAGTTAATGGAATCCTTTTCCTCCTAGGTCTTCCTGCTTAACCTTGCCAAATTGGTGACAAAACGACAATTTGTTGAACGTCATGGGGGATGTCCCAGTCATTGGGATGCCCAATCGGGCGAATGGGAATCGCATATCCCTCCACCCAAGACAGAGTCTTGTAATAGTCCAAGCATAATTTAATGGCTGCACGTTTGCACTTACTGCCAAGGCAATGAAATCGCAGTTGGTGAACAATGTAAAATTTCAATTCATCATGCACAAAATAAGAAAACATGATTATCAATACCTTATTGCTACCATGGAATGCATTTAGAGGAGTATATCAATTTGGAACTCACTGCATGAACACGTCTTGGTGGATAGGTTGACGACTCTATCCTTAGTCTCACCTATAACTTGGAACTCCACCTGATCGATTGGTTGTGTGGAAAAGTGACATGCTTCATTGAACCATGTTCAACAGATCAGTAGCCTGAGGGCTGAGGGGAGTGGTCAAATTCAATGCCTTATTATGCCAATCATGGAACCAACGTTGGAACATGCCTTTGATGCACTCGATCAAGACGGTTATTGGCATTTTCCTTGCATGCTTCAGACAGGAGTTAATACACTCCACAATGTTGAATGCCATGAGCTTGTATCGCCTTACAGGTGATCGTGCACATGCCAATCTCTTAGGGCCTAATATCATGAGTCAGTTGTAAGCAGGTTTGCAAAGCTATTTTAGCTGATTCATATGTTTGTTAAAATTGACGAGCCTGTAGTAGTTGGCAGCCAAGGTGAAAATCACATCAACATCTTCACGCTTGAACCTATTTTTAATGTTTTTCCCTAAGTGGTAATTGCATAGACCATGGTGCACGTCTTCGTACACTTTCTCAATTGCATGCTTAATGCCAAGATGCTAATTAGAAATAAACACTACATTTTCAGGACAACCAATAACATGATGTAATTGGGTAAGACACCACGGTCAAGACTCTTTGTCCTCCACTTAGCCAATGCCAAATGCAACTAGATATATCTGCTCATTCATATCTTTACATATCGCAACAAATAGAATAACCTTGAATTTGCCTTTCAGATGTGTGGTATCAATAACAACTACAGGTCGCATTGCAGCATTAAACCCAAGGAGACATGACTCGAATGCCTAGAAACAATATTTGAATTGTTGTTCCCCATTTGTAATGACAATCTTGATAGTGCTAAGATTTTCATGTTCGAACATATGGAAATACGAGGGGAAGAGTTGGAATGACTCTTTTGGGAGACCAAACAAAAGACTCTCCGTATACCCTTTCACTTGCCAGGCCTTACCATATAGGCATTGCAATCCCCACTTGTGATTCATCTCTTCCATTATTTCCTTAAGTCTCAATAGGGTTACATTATTTCCTTGTAGCCTGGTGAAGATAAGCTCACCAATTAACCTCACGCTCGCAGATCGGTACCCACATTGCAAACCATCAACAGTACACATGTGTACCTTCTGCAACATCCTAACTTACCAATATTCTCCCCTAAGCAACTTTGTTGCACCTAAAGCAAACTTGCATTCCTTCTCCTTACAACCAACCTCTAAACGAGTGTGACATGACTTTTTAACTCTAATCTCAAAAAGCTCTTTTAATGCCAACATGCTCAAAACTCATTTTAATGTATCTTTCTATGGAAACACTTTTTTGCAACACAAGTGGTCATCCATTGATTTGGATTCCTCAATCGTAATTGTTTGGAAGGATATCATATCTACCTCAAGAATAATCCATTGACAAGATACCCTTGTATTTACCCTCTCTTGATCACTATCATCGGGAGAACGAATGCCATTCTCAAATGCGATAGGGTTGTAAATTGGGTCAACACCCTCAACATCTTTTAATTCAACAATTGTGGCATGGTCATCACACTAAACCTCTTCTAACACAAGACTTGTGGCATGTCTTGTACTGTACTGCAATCCGGAATGTCGTGCTCGCTCTTTTCGTTCTCTGAACAGTCATCATGTCTGCCAACGTAATCATCTTCATAGTCATCTTGCAACTTATTGTTCCAATCCACCATGTCATCCTCTTCAACATCATCTTCAATCTGATCATATGTATCATCATCACTCACAACCATCACAGTGTCATTTGTGAATGACAATGGACCCACTATATTTTCGATTCACAGTTGCGTTTATTGCAAAGTACCAATTATTTCGTTCGATGCACATTCCGATCGAAATTGTGCAAACATCATTTATAGAGACCTCATGTGTGTACCGGATTGCTCAAACTCATGAGGACATGTCAAACGTGATTGTCATGGTTGTTTGTTAGGAAATGCAGGGTGTGATAGGTGAAAATAATTAATATTCTATTTTAGGTGATTACTATGTTGGATACCATGTTCATGTGGAATATCATTTGCATTTCGTGCCTTAACTGTCATAAACACAACAACTGCCTTCTCATCTCGCAAAATACTTGCTACATCTTCATCATCCCTGATAACTGTGAGCGAAACCCCAATGGCATGACTGAGCAATGCATGTAGCTTGATTTCATTATTATGTAAGTTAACCTAAACAGCCTTTTCAACTAGCTTCACTAGGCTTGAAAATGACAAATCACTTCCAATACCCCTCACTCGTGTCTCACCACCCTTGTAACTGTCATTGACCCAATGACCGCCGTATGTAATCATAAGCTTCATATTTGACAAGCCGTTGAAATTTAACAAAAAATAAGTACCAAAATTAGTCAATTTATCAAAAATTGTCTCTCAATGCATACAAACCACTTGTGCAATGCCTAAGTCACGGAATAACATAAAGTCAGTATCGCAATGTCTAATACACATTCACGCAATGCTTAAAAACTAGTGAACAAAAGCCTCAAAATAAGAGATGAATTGCACAATTCACGCACCGTTAATGTCGCAATACCTAATAATAAGTCACTCAATGCCTAATATCAACTCATGTTATGCCAACATAACTAGTCATGTACTAGCCCAATGCCACACAATCCATAAGAACAAGTCACGCAATACATAAAAACCAGCTCAAGAAATGTCTTAACATAAGTTATGCATTGCACAATTCACATAGCGCCTATAACCTAGTCTCACAATACCTAATACTAGGTCACGCAATGCCTAACATCCACTCATGTTATGCCAAAATACCCAGTCATGCATTGGCTCTATGTCGTGCTATACATAAAAACCAGCCACAGAATACATAACAACCAGACACACAATGCCTAAAATCCTTTTAGACAATGCATAATATCCATTCACTTAATGCCTATAAATAAAATAATATTTGAACTTTTGTCATCATACCTTTGCTTCTCTTATATAAATAGAAAATTAAGAAATTAGGGTAAGTAACCAAGTTTTAAGCATAATAGAGATTAAACACATTAGCTCATTTGATGGAAAATATGTGATCAATCAATATTTCTATCAATTAGTTGAAAAAAGCAGATGATACAACATATGAACCATGGTTCATTTCTTCCTAATCTGATATACTATTTCATAAATTTCGGCTGGAATCTTGTTATTCCCTAGAATTTTTGTCTGCATGGCTTCTGTCCTAACCAACAATTTATCCATTAACCTATGCACGTCTTTCTCCATGCTCTCAATTTGGTCCATCAACTTGAACAAATATGCTCCAACATTGTTGGGGATATCTTCCTCTTCAACAGCAACCCCATTCCCACTTTCTTCTCTAAAACGTTTAGATGCCATTAGAATTTTGAGATTTTCTTTCAGTTGATTTTGATTAAAATGGATAATGGTTCCTTATATTTATAGGCATGAATGTTGAATCTTGGAAGGGTGTTCAATGGTTTTAGGCTTGTGTTTTAATGAATATGGTTAGTTCGTAAATCGATGCTTTAAGTGCTTTAAAGAGAATTTCAGAGTTCTGTGTTAATTGAATTTAGATGGTTTTTCGCACCAATATAAGTGGGATTTAAGGGGCTAAATTAGTTATTAGCATTCCTAATTCTCTTTTAATTTTACAAAATTTGTTATTAAGGGGATTGAATGAGTAGATAATCAGCTTCAACATTAGGTAGATAAAAGCAACGTAATGCCTACAAACCAGTCAAGTAATGCTTACAAACTAGACACGTAATGCACAAATCATGCAATTCCAAAAATCTAGTCTAGCAATGCCTTTTATCTAGTCCCACATTGTCTAATATTCAGTCACGTAATGCCAAATAAACAGGTTATGATTCCTAATATCCAGTCACACACCTTAATATCCAGTGACACAATGCCTAACAAATATCACACATCGCCTATAAATTGATAGATTTCGCTACTCCCAACCAAATTTAAGTTTCCAAAGTCATAGAATTTACCCATCAATTTTCGCGTTTATGAATACAAAATAACAAAAATCAAGAACCCATAATAAATACCTTGATGTCATCTCTACACTTTAGGATGGTGAGAAAGTTGGATGGTGATGTAGACCTCAATTGCATTGGAGAGCTAGAAGGCAAGATATAGACCTCGATAGCGTTGAAGAGCTGGATGGAGAGATAGCAACTCATACATCATGCTATAATCATTTCTCAACACCCTCGGGTGTACATTCATAAGTATATGCCAAGCATTTGCTACATCATCATAAACATGTTCAATATCCATTAACATAAACATGTCCACAAACATAAAACCGATTTGTTAGCGGAACATGACCCAACTCTTTAGGCATTAAGTGGGTTGCTAGACACCTACCAAAGAAAGATGAATGGATCACATCTCCATGACTTGGGAGTTGAATGCTATCACTTATTTGCAAACAAAAATATTTGAGAAAAATAATGTGTGAGTCATAAATAGTCCATGAGTGAATACAGGAATAGGACAACCCAAGGCAGAGAAGTTTTGCACAAATTACATTGTTAATGTAAACATGAATTTTAGATAAACATACCCCATTTTAAATTTCTCATAAAATAGAGTTGTCATACATGAGTCTCATTTTCATAGTGGAATTGACATTTAATAAACATATTGTTCAATAAATAAGCAAAACATTTACGAAAAACTTTGCAGAAAAATAAGGAAGTTGTACCTTATTTGTGGTACTAGATCCTCCTTAAGGGAAACGATACTTAACCATATATAATCCAAGCTAAAGGTGGTTTATTGCAATCTTTTCATAAAGCCAAATTCTACAGTAAGGTCATCTTTTTTAGCCTTACTATAAGGTTAATTAATAAAGACCATCTAATTTATGAGATTAAATTACAACCATTGATTTAAAACTCATAAAGAAATTGGCGAATAAAAAATTCTTCCTTTGATGGACTCTTTTTATGCCTTATTAATAGAAATCATTTATTTCCATTGCTTTTATTCAATAGCTGAAATTTTATATGTTAAATAGGATTATCACTATAATAAATCAAAAAGTCAAAATTAAAAAGGGATAATAATAAAAATAAAAAAAATGTAATTTAAAATTATCATTAAAAAACCTAGACGTAAAGTTTTTAAAGTTATGACTAAAAATCCTGAACGTAAAGTAATAAGAATTACCATAAAAACTCATAAAGGTAGAATAATTAAATTTAAAATCTTAATGTGTGTGCGAGACTAAACGTAACAAGTCAATGAAAGAAAAAATTTGAATTTTAATGAAAATAAAATATTTAGATTATATTCTTGGACTAAAAGTGTTTATCGATATACAAATTTTAATTTTTAAATAAAAAATAATAATAAAAATAATTATAATTCAAAATTGACATAGATAAGCCTTGACGTAAAACTGTAACAATTGACGTAAAAACTTATAAAGGTGGGATAACTAAATTTTAAATCTGAACGTAAATATGTGAGAGTTAACGTAATAAGTCAATTAAGCAAAAAAAATCTAATTTTAGTAAAAAACAAACATTTAAATTTATATTCTTGGATTCAAAGTGTTCAACAATATACAAATTTTAATTTTTAAATAAAAAATAATAAGGATATAAATAATTATAGCTTAAAATTAACACAGAAAAGCCTTGACGTAAAACTGTACGAATCGATGTAAAAACTTCTAAAAGTAGAATAAGTATATTTTAAATCTTAATATAAATATATGAAAGTTAACGTAACAAGTCAATTAAGTAAAAAAGAAATTAATTTTAGTGAAAAATAAATATTTAAATTTATATTCTTGGACTAAAAGTGTTTAACGATATACAAATTTTAATTTTTAAATAAAAAATAATAATTAAAAAATTTATAGTTCAAAATTGATATGGATAAGCCTTGACGTAAAATTATAAGAATTGACGTAAAACCTTATAAAGGTGGAATAATTAAATTTTAAATCTTAATATAAATATATAAAAGGTAACATAATAAGTTAATTAAGTAAAAAAAATCTAATTTTAATGAAAAACAAACATTTATATTTATATTATCGGACTAAAAGTATGCAATGACATTCAAATTTTTATTTTTTAAGAAAAAATAATAAGAATAAAAATAATTATAGTTCAAAATTTACATAGAAAAACTTTGACGTAAAACTATAAAAATTGGCATAAAAACTTATAAAGGTGAAATAATTAAATTTTAAATCTTAACATAAATGTGTTAGAGTTAACATAACAAGTCAATTAAGTAAAAAAAAATCTAATTTTATTGAAAAATAAATATTTAAATTTATATTCTCGAAATGAAAATATTTAACGATATACAAATTTTAATTTTTAAATAAAAATAATAAAGATAAAAATAATTATAATTTAAAATTGGTATAGATAAGCCTTGACATAAACTATAATAATTGACGTAAAAACTTACAAAGGTGGAATAACTAATTTTAAATCTTAACGTAAACGTATGAGAGTTAATGTAACAAGTCAATTAAGTAAAAAAAAATCTAATTTTTGTGAAAAATAAATATTTAAATTTATATTCTCGAACTAAAAGTGTTTAAAAATATATAAATTTTTATTTTTAAATAAAGAATAATAAGGATAAAAATATTTATAGTTTGAAATTGAAAAAGATCAGTCTTAACATAAAATTATAACAATTGACGTAAAAACTTATAAAGGTAAAATAACTATATTTTAAATCTTAATGTTTGTGAGAGTTAACGTAACAAGTTAATTAAGTAAAAAAATCTAATTTTAATGAAAAACAAACATATAAATTTATATTCTTGGACTAAAAGTGTTCAACAATATACAAATTTTAATTTTAAAACAAAGAATAATAAAGATAAAAATAATTATAATTCAAAATTCATATAGATAAGTTTTGACGTAAACTATAATAATTGATGTAAAAACTTATAAAGATGAAATAACTAAATTTTAAATTTTAAAGTAAATGTGTGAGAGTTAACGTCACAAGTCAATTAAGTAAAATAAATCTAATTTTAGTGAAAAATAAATATTTAAATTTATATTCTTTGGCTAAAAGTAGTTAACGATATATAAATTTTAATTTTTAAATAAAGAATAATAATGAAAAAAATTATAGTTCAAAATTGACATACATAAGCCTTAATGTAAAACTATAAGAATTGACATAAAAACTTATAAAGGTGGAATAACTAAAATTTAAATCTTAACATAAATATGTGAAAGTTAATGTAATAAGTTAATTAAGCAAAAAAAATCTAATTTTAATGAAAAACAAACATTTATATTTATATTATTGGACTAAAAGTATGCAATGATATTCGAATTTTTATTCTTTAATAAAAAATAATAAGGATAAAAATAATTATAGTTCAAAATTGACATAGAGAAACCTTATTGTAAAATTGTGAGAATTGACATAAAAACTTGTAAAGGTGAAATAATTAAATTTTAAATCTTAACAAACATGTGTGAGAGTTAACATAACAAGTCAATTAAATAAAAAAAATCTAATTCTAATGAAAAACAAACATTTAAATTTATATTCTCGGAATAAAAGTAGTTAAGAATATACCAATTTTAATTTTTAAATAAAAGCAATAAGGATATAGTTAAAAATTGACATAGAAAAATCTTGACATAAAACTGTAAGAATTGATATAAAAATTTATAAAGGTGAAACAACTAAATTTTAAATCTTAATGTAAATGTGTGAGAATTATTTTGACAAGCCAATTAAGTAAAAAAATTCTAATTTTAGTAAAAAATAAATATTTAAATTTATATTCTCAGACTAAAAGTGTTTAACGATATGCAAGTTTTAATTGTTAAATTGTAACGACTCGTTCCTTGCTCGCTATCGGCGTTTGAGTCTTGTGGGAGAACCCGCAAAGTCGTGAACAAGCTTTATTTGAAACTCTTGTTAATATGTTATATTCATTCCACCAATTTATGTAATCACTTTGAATCGTATAAGTTTTTGCAGTATACTTAAAATAAAAAGCTAGACAAATCAACTAAACTCTTATTCCACATTAATTGTATAAATACATTAAAGTTTATAATCTCCAACTGCACATTTGCATTAAGACTAGTGTCTATTTATAAAACAAAATACACTATGAACGACTCGACCTCTAGTAGTGGAGCGACTCGAAATAAAGTGCTATGAGATGCCTTTACCTATCCGCAGTAGACAATAAGTGCCGATGAATGCACATTAGGCCGATCACTTATCTGCAAAAGGAGAGATAAGGGAGTGAGTCTCACAAACTCAGTGATCATTGACTCCATGAGCAGGGCGTAGATGGAAAACAAGTTTCGAGCTTATAATTTGAAGGATAAAGCCAGAGTATAAAATGATAACCTTATAAAACCAAATAACAAATAAGGTATTTGTGGCTTGTAAAAATAATACCGTAAAAGTCATAGTGCAAATACTTTCCTTGGAAAATAATTCCGAAATCAAAGCGTAGTAAAATAGATTTCAATTATCGAAATCATTTATTTCCTTCATAAATACAAATGACCGTATAAAAACACACATGCTCCTAAAATGTGTGGCATGTAAAAATAACTGAGTACATCCACATACATCAATTCAAGATCAACATATAAAGCCTTGAAAGCTTTCCGTTAAACAGGGGAGTTGCAGAAACAATATCTTTCCACCATGCGAAAGAGTAAGAGTCTAAAACCTCTCGAGACTCTTAAGTAGGTAATCATAGATAATCAACTGGTGGACCTTCTTCCACGTAATAACAATCTGAGAGCCCCTCCTCCATCGGATTCCTACAGCCATGGCAGTCTCGACGATATAGGTCGGTATTAGAGAAATCATGTGGTAGCAACCACGTATATCAACTCATGGCCTTGCCATATATAATCACAGACTGTGGCCTAGCAACGTCTAACAGCCTGTCGGCGACCCAAAAGGTTCTCTAGCTAGAGTTCACTTATGCACAAGAGTCACACTATCCCGATATGACATTTGACCTACTCTCGATACTCTCAGTTTTTTAAAATAGTTTTCAAAACTAAATCAAGGTTTTCAAGAGTTTACTTTAAATCCTTTGAAAAAAAGGTTTGGCAACCTTTCAAAATTGTTTTCCACATTAAAGTGCATGGTGCAAACATTTGCATACAGTTTGGATAAAATCGGCTCACAAGAATTCAAAGTTAAGCCATTTATCAAGTGCAATCATCTATGCACACCTCATAAAGATTCAAGGCACAATTTTGATGCAAAACATGGCAAAAGGGCTTATTTCCTGGTTTCTAAAACACTTTACATATATGTATATATATATAGTCTACACAAACAACTTTCAAATCAATTTTGCATCTACAATTGCCTATGGTTTCTACTAGCTTATGCTTTCCAAAAAAGCAATGTATAAATTGTTCCAAACCATGTATTCAAATCACTTATCATTGAATAAATCATTGAATAGATAAAGGATTTTCTAGCAACTCATGCTTTCCACAAAGACATTGAATAAATCATTGACAAGTTACTATACATATAACATTATATAGTATGAAATCTTTTGAAATAGACACCCTTTACTCACCTTTCTTGATGGGATATTACTTTGCCAAATTAAACTCCTTATGCTCTTAATTGATCAATATCACTTGCCGTTTAACTATTATCCTTCTTGATTTACGCGCACAACAACTATCCTTTAATTACAATTCCTTTAATTACAATTTCTTGGCAGCAATTAAACTCAAGATACTTCAAAACTTTACAATTTGTTCTATCTCACACTTGTTGCCTTAGCTAGCTTAATGCTTATATAGTCATTCTTATTTCAAAATTAATCTTATACTCACACACAATTATATATGGGCAACAACTTTACCCAAGAAGTCTTAAATCTTTACATGCATAATCTTTTATCCTTTATTTTCTTCGAGGCATTATAACTAGTATAAACATTCTTCCTAACTGAATCTAAGATAGCACAATCCATTCTCATTGCTTGATTACCTTTAGGATAGCTTGGACTTTACATGCATCTCCAATATGCCTCTAAGTTTTGATCATCAAGGCTTAAATCCACTACACAGCCAAAGGTTAATGACATGCATGCATTTATTTCTTTGAATTCTTGGAAACCTTTGCTGCCACAAACACTTTCCTATGTTCCCATCTGGTTTTCAAAACATATTTAAACTAAAGTCACAATTCTTACCTTTTCTCATTTGGATCATGAAACCAAGCTACACATCTCTTTCAAATCTCTGAAGTTCTCATTGAATGATGAAATGTCAAGACTCAACAAAGTAAAGGAAAGGAAACCTCACTATTACTCTCGAATCCTCACAAACCCGGGCCTTCCTCCATGTCCTCTCTTTCTGTTTCTTTTTCTTTTCTTTTCTTCCTCTCGAGTGGAGCTTTCAAAAACAATTTCTTCTTTCTTTTCCTCTCTCAATGGCTGATTATTTCAAGCTTCTCAAGGCCAATTTTCTTTTCTCTTTTACTCTTTGAAACTTGGTATCTATATAGCCATCCACTTAACCAATGAAATTGCATGCACACTTTCATTTTTTTATTTTATTTGGCCACCCACTTAGCCAATTACAATTCATACACTTTTTTATCTTTTCATGCTATTTGGCCACCTTGCCAACCTATGAATTTTCATGCACCAATTTCCACCTTTTTTAATTGGTTGAATATCTACTTCCATTATCCATCCATTCTTTAATCTATCTTCATGCATTTCCATTTCATCCACCTTATTTATGCCCAATAGCCTTACATGCATTCTCCCACATTATTTATCATTTGGCCTCCCATTTAGCCAATAGCATTACATGCATATACATTTCCTTTCTTTTAGTCCAACATTGCCACCAAGTGTCCTTTATGTAAAAATTCTCTATGCTTTCTTTAACTAGTAAAATCATATGCATATTTCACCTTATGTATTTGTCTCCTTCCTTTTTATTTGTCACATGCTGGGGCTCCCACATGTTCTCCACTAAGATTACACCTTTATTTGCCATCCTTTACATGTAATAGAATTGTCACATGCATGTGCCAATCTTCCACATAACTTTATTTCCCATGACTAATTATTTTCTTTTCATCCAATTTTGTATGTAACTGATAATTTCTCTATCTAAATAATATAATATAATATAAATGAATAAAATATTATTTTATTCATGTCATCCAAAAATTCTATTATTGGCCTCCCCTACTTAGACGTAACCTATCTACCGCAAGATGTGACTCATTCCGGCATTGGATTATTTTAATATTATTTTATTTTAAAATTTTTACTTGTTTCCTTGGGTCTCAAAGTGTCTCACTTTACCTTAGTTCACTTCTAAATCGCCTTCTAACTCCGCTAACTCAACATCGATAAAATATTATTATTTTTTTATTATTTTTTTCACATGTAAAATATTTTATTTCAAAATATTTCTTTCACCCGTTACCGCTCTTTGGCCCTAAATTTATGTCAATTGACCCTTTGTCTTATCGATAAGGTCTTATTGACTTTTATAAGAGGGTACAGGATCTTACATAAATAAAGAACAATAAGAATAAAAATAATTATAGTTCAAAATTGACATAGAAAAGCCTTGACATAAAACTATAACAATTGATGTAACAACTTATAAAGGTGGAATCACTAAATTTTAAATCTTAACGTAAATGTGTAAGAGTTAACGTAACAAGTCAATTTAGTGAAAAATAATCTAATTTTAGTAAAAAATAAATATTTAAATTTATATTCTCGAGCTAAAAGTGTTTAATGATATACAAATTTTAATTTTTAAATAAAGAATAATGATAATAGAAATAATTATAGTTCAAAATTGACATAGATAAGCTTTGACATAAAACTATAATAATTGACGTAAAAATTGATAAAGGTGAAATAACTAAATTTTAAATCTTAACGTAAATGTGTGATAGTTAATATAATAAGTTAATTAAGTAAAAAAATCTAATTTTAATGACAAACAAATATTTATATTTATATTGTTAGGCTAAAGGTATGTAATGATATTCAAATTTTTATTTTAAATAAAGAATAATAAAGATAAAGATAATTATAGTTAAAAGTTACTATTGAAAAGGCTTGACGTTAAGTTATAAGAATTGACGTAAAATCTTATAAAAGTGGAATAAGAAAATTTAAAATCTTAACATAGTGTGTGAGAGTTAACATAACAAGTGATAATAATAATTTTTATTGAATTAATTAATTAAATATAATTTTAATATTAAAAAGAATAATATTCCTATAGTTTAAAGTAAAAAATAAAATTCAATTAAAAGTTAAATAACATTTAAAATAAACTAAATAAATTTAAAAATTATCTACGTTGTTATACTAAAATGGATAAATTTAAAAATTATATATGTTGTTTACCTGTTAACCTATTATACAAGTTTTTACTTTTTTTTTGAAAAATTTATTAATTAACCTTACAGTAAGGGTAGACTTACTATAGCATTCACCTTTCATAAATCATATGAGCTGCTCATGTACTAAAGATTCACCAAGAGAAACCAATAATAACATTTAGTGATCAATGCCCAACCCATATAACTAAAGTAATCATTTTTCAATTCATATAACTTAGTGATCAATAATCAATTCATGAAACTCAAGGGACCATTCTTTCTTTATAATCTATAAACTCAACTAATGCAATGGGATTTATTTTATCTATTAACACATCTTGGCTATCATATAGATTAGAGTTTAATTTATAACTCAATCAAACATCACAAACACAAGAAAGATTCACAAGAGGCATGCCAATAACAAAATTAATATGCAATAATCATGAATTCAAGATGCCTACTAGTCCTGGTCCATGTCTGGGCATCCCATGTCTAGGCTTATGGGAGGTACATTAGCCTCACTCATGTGGAGCATCGCGACCATGTAGTGGAATTTTTGCCTCACCATGTTTGGGATTTGCTTAACTCATATCACTGTGCATTGGCACTACATGTGGAATGTTACCTCACATTCTGTGGAAATGCTAGAAAATTATCAAAGTGTTGTAGGCAGGAATCATAAGTAGGACTTTTACACCATCCTTGCTTACCACCATCCCTACAACCTCAACTCAATGTCGTAATCAGAATATAGAATTTTGCATATTCATACATACATCATCAATATATCAAGAGCATCGTTTTCTACAAACCATATTCATGAACAATCTTATCTCGAAAGGTATGTAGCACTACATCATATATTATCCCATGCAATCATGTCACACATGTTATAGTATTCCTCAAATGAAAACATATCATAAGCTTAAGGGTGGGAATGCCTACCTCCAACCAAGCATTCATTTCTTGTGTTGTTCCATAGCAATAATGTAGTTACTAATTTATTATGAATTGTATTTCTCCAAAAATACTCAATCATTATTCTCATCATCAAGTATAAAGGTGGGAACTTACATCCACTTGTCATCCATAAATCCATACACATTTCTTATTTCCTATACATAACAGAATTGAAGTTTATGAAGTACAATATTTGAAAGGGCTTGTCCCCTTTTAGAAAACTAATGCATAGTAGTGATATTTACGTACATAATTAGATTCTAAAACTTTTTGAAAACATTTGGATAAATATCATTTTATTTAATTTTGTAAATATATTATTCAAATCATGCAAGTGAGACAACTCAATAAAACACGCTTAGCTTACTGTATTAAAATACTTAAAAGGGTGTATCCACTCAATTTCTAGATGTTGACCTCCATCAATAAGCAAGACTTTACTCCAGCGAATTTATTGGAGTTTTGATAGCACCTAAAGAGTTCAACAATTATTATAATAATTAATCAAACTATAAATCACATAATAACAATTCTAAACCTTTTCGAAACTAATCAAATTCATCTAAAACTAATTTTTTAAACTAAACTCACTATTGTTCAATAACTTTGGAAATGCATAAACCCATTTTTCCTTACCTTGGGTGAGCTCTAATCCATGAGAAATATACCAAATCCCTGAGCTTGATGGACTATTAAAAATCTGGACACAAAGTAGTATTTTTTTAAGCTAGAAACATAAATTTAAACATTCAAAGTCAAAAAACATCACATTTGTTGAAAAACCCAAACTCAAGCTTCAATCTTCAAAAAATGGTGATTTGGGAGTAAAAATGTATTGAAAGAGCTTACAGTTGAGGGAAAATTGATGTAAAATGGTTGGGAATGAAAAACCCTAGAAGAATACGTTATATTTATACAATGGAGTGGGAAAATAGCCATTTGCCCTCTTTTATTTTTGAAAAATCAACATCATGTATTGATACATTTGGCTACCTATTAACAGATGTTGAACATCTATCAATAAGTGTTTTGTAGTTCTCTTAAAATGACTTTTTAAGTTCTCGATAGATGATGAACATCTATTAATAGATTTTGTCTAGAATGCATTCTGGATGTCCTTAACAGACCCTAAGCTTATTTACATTAAACACCATTTAAGTAAGTGCCCTCTTTTTTTCCTTTTTACTCTCCATTTAATGTAAATAAGCAAACACTCCCCATTTGGTTTCAATAAAAATATTAAAAAAATCAAAATCCAAAAGAATCAAAATTTAAATTTTGGTTTCAAGAACAAAACCGAAAAAGCTTGACTGAAATTAAATTTACGGCTCCTATTTACCATAGCAAATGTACTTTAAAAATTATGAAAAAAAAATCA
>NW_018397285.1:559905-567819 GCF_002168275.2 Theobroma umbraticum
TTAAGCTCCCAAAATGAGTCAAAATAACTCTATATAATAGAGTTATCAGTATACTCCAATATTTTCATAAACCATATGAGTTGTTCATTTACTCAAAGATTGACCAAGAGAAACCAATCATAACATTTAGTGGTCAATGTCTAACCCATATAACTCAAGTAATCATTTTTCAATTTATATAACTCAGTGATCAATAATCAATCAATGAAACTCAAGTGACCATTCTTTCTTTATAATCCATAAACTCAACCAATGAATTGAGATATATTCTATCTATTAACTCATCTTGGCTGTCGTATAGCTTAGAGTTTAATTTACAACTCAATGAAACTTACATCCACTTCTCATCCATAAATCCATACACATTTCTCATCTCCTATTCATAATGGAATTGAAGTTTTTGAAGTAAAACATTTGAAAAGGCTTGTCCTCCTATTGAAAACTAATACATAGTAGAGATATCTATGTACATAATTAGATTTTAAAACTTTTTTGAAACATTGGAATAAAAAGCATTTTATTGAATTTTGTAAACATAATTTTCAAACAATGCAAGTGAAGCAACTCAATGAAACATGCTTACCTTTACTGTATTAAAATACTTAAAAAGGTGTATCCACCCATCTTCGAAATGTCGACCCTTGTCAACAAGAAAAAGTTTACTCCAGCAAATTCCTTGGAGTTTTGATAGCACCTAAAGTGTTTAACAATAATTACAATTATTACTCAGACTATCATTCACATAATAATCATTCTAAACAATTTTGAAACTAACCAAGTTCATTTAAAGCTAATTTTCTAGACTAAACCCATTGTTGTTCACTAACTAAAGCTGGAGATTCATAAGCCCATTTTTCCTTACTTTGGGTGAGCTCTAATCCATGTGAAAAATCACAAAATCCTTTAGGTTGATGGACTAATAAAAGTCTGGACATCAAGTAGTATTTTATTTTTTTGAGCTAGAAAAGCATGGATTTAAAGATTCAAAGTTGAAAAATATCGCCTTTGTTGAAAAACCCAAAACCCAAGCTTCAATCTTCCAAAAATGGTGATTTAGGAGTACAAGTGTACTGAAAGAGCTTAGAGTAGAGAGAAAACTGATGAAAAATGGTTGGGGAATGAAAACCCTTAAAGAATAGGTTTTATTTATACTTTGAAGAGCGAAAATACCCATTTGCCCATGTTTATTTTTCAAAAATTGACATCGCCTATCTATATATTTGTCCATCTATCGATAGAAAGACTTCAAGGTCCTTTTAAAAAGCTCTTAAGTTGTTATTTATCGATAGATATGTTCATCTATCGATAGATAGGCTTGATCTATAGATGGATGTTGAACATTAATCAATATATGTTCTTCCATTCTTTTCAAAAGACTCTCTGGGTTCAATCTATCAATAGATATCATCATTTATCGATAGATTTTGTCTAAATGCACTCTAGGTGTCCTCAACAAGCCCTAAGCTTTTTTATGTTAAATACCATTTCAGTAAATGTCTTTTATTTTATTTTTTTCCTTTTTACTCAGCATTTACTTTCTTTCCCTTTTGCTTTCCATTTACTTTAGATATTTAATGTAAATAAGCAAGCACATCCCATTTGGATTCAATAAAAATATCAAAAAACTCTAAATCCAAAAGAATGAAAATCTAAATTTTGATTTGAATAACAAAATTAGAAAAGTTCGACTGAAATTAAATTTACGGCTCTCATTCACCATAGCAAGTGTGCTCAAAAAATTATTAAAATTAATCATTTTTGGTTACCTAAATTTAAAGGGAATCATTATTGTTATTTTTTATTTCTAAACGATTGTTCTACAAAAATTGCATATGTTGACTCTTTCCAAACTTAAAAATTTTTTTACTTTTACAGTGATAGGCAACTAAGGTGACAACCACAAAGTATAAAAGTATACATGGAAGGGACTATAACCAATAAATGAAATGAAGTATGATAGATATCCAAAGCTTATCTAAGGATTTATTCAACCACCCTTCTTATAAAGTTGGGGGTTTCAGAAGGTAGGTGTTGATGCATTAGGTTTTTCTATGCCAAGTTTCATGAACTACGGTCATTCACTTAATTATGCGATAATCCATATGCCGCTTGGATGGACGCTTCCACACAAGCTAGAAGGTTGTGGAGGAGATTTAATATTGAAATCAAAGAGCATAACGAATGCCATGTGCACAACCAACTTTAGGCTTGTGGAGGAGATTTAAAATGAGTTTAGGCTTCAAAAGAGTCAAGTTTTAAGAATTTGATCCTCAAAAGTGTATCCCAATGCTTGGAGGATCAATCCTATGAAGTAGAAATCTAGGAAAAATAATCTATGAAGAAAAATTTAAGGGTAAATAATAGCACTGGCCTAAGATCAAGTACAAAACCCTTGTAGTCGATCCTAGGGCAAGAAATAGGGGCGAGATTGAACAATCTAGTCAAAGATTGACTCTGAAGCCTCTCTAGTAGATCCTGAGGTGCCAGATCAGTAAAAGTCAAGCTTAAAAGCCACAAAATTGAAAAATTCTCCATTTTCTTCTATTTCTTCATTTTCTCATCTAATTTCTCTCAAATTTCACCCCACTCAAAACCTTCACTCTCTAATGCTAAATCTTGGATTGGAAGTGCTAAAAGTAAGGATTTGCACTTCTAAAGCTATGGATTTGATTTCTGATCTCTCTTTCCATAAATTTCAAACCTCGAGTCTCAAGGTTATGTGTAGAGCATATTTGAGCTAGATCCAAGCTTGAGAAACACTCTTAGATTAAGATTTAGTGTTTTCGTTGATTGATTTTCAATTTAATTGGTTGATAACCTAAGATTTAATTTTAGTCCAACTTTGAGGAAAATTGGTCCCATTAAGTTGACTAAAGATTTCGGATAAATAATTGTACAACCTAGCTCCAAAGGTATGGGTTTAGCTCATTATTGAAGGTTTTGAGATTATTTGTTGAATTACTAAGGATTTAGCTATTTTTAGAAAAGCTGGCATTTTTTGAAAGGCAAGATTTAATGGATTTTGTAATGTTTTGATCTGCTTAAGAGAATATTGAGTTATTTCAACACATCATGTGCTAAAACATGATTGGAGGCTAAGGTTGAAGCTCAGTTGAGGAACACCTCCAAAATGTCAGTGTGAGTTGGATTTATCAAATGCATAATGCATCGAATATGCACTACATTGATACCATATTAAAAATGCAGGCTTAGATGAACATGCCTAGGCTAGAGAATTATGTATGTATGTATGCGTGTGAATATGCATGTTTTGTGAATGGCTACTGGATATATGGTGATGAAATCATTATTATGGTGATACTACGATGTGGGATTAGATTGCCCATTTGTTAATAGGATGTTGATGCATGATTTGATATAATATTATTCATGTATATGCTACTATTAGGCCATGGTTGAATATAAATGAGATTGTTGATGTATGCATAGCTAGTGAGCCATGATTAATAAGGGATTTAGAACTTGAATAAGCTTATTGACATATGAGGCTTGATAAATGTGATTGTCACCATGTTGTGGACATAGTAAAATATAGAGACTGATGGTTTTATTGTAAAAATGTGTTCCATCCGAGCAATGAGTTTTGAAATTTTATCTGACTTGAGGATGAGTGGAGTCTGATATCCCTGTGACTATGTCCATGCCTCAAGGAGGGTGGTAAACAAAGGCAGTGGTTCAAATCTCACTTGTGATTCTTGCTTGTTGTGTATGATGCCATCCATCGAGAGATTACTCTAGATGATGATTGTGATACCACCTATGGAAAATACTATAGGTGATGCCAATCATTGGGATATTACCCCAGATGATGATTGTAATGCCATCCGTGAAGAATACTTCTAGTGACGCCATCAATTGTGATATTGCCGTAAATGAGGACTGTGATGCTGTCCATGGAAAGATTGCTCCAGATGGTAACTTTGATATTTCGCTAGATGCTTTGGTACTAGGCATGATTTGTTTCTCCATCAACTAGTCACCATGCGTGATTTGCTGATGTCTAGGGAGGACTACTCAAATATTATGATTTGATTTATGTGTGATATGATATAGTCTAATTAGGCTAAGTGGAACTTAATGTGAAATTTCAGTAACTAAAATGTGCTGTGGAGCATGACTTTTATGACTTCAAAATAAGCCTAGTGTTGTATATGATGTACTTTGAAGACATTAGAGATGATGATATACCCTCATTTGAGACCTTAGGGAGGATGGTAGGCCCTTATGATTAGAGATGGTTGTTAAAATGTTTGGTTGCACTAAGTGTGCAATATTTTATATGTGCTTATATATGTGTGTGTGTATGACTTTATTATGTGCACCACTCATTAAGTATCATAGTACTCATCCACTTTGTACCATGTGCAGATTAATAAGCCATTGGACAAAGTGTGGCAAAGGTCGTCTATTGACAGACCAATTTTGGCATCCGATAGGTTCCCCATCTTGGTCACTCCATTGGTTCAGGTCCACATTAGCTTTCGCACTTGAAATGTTAAGTTTAGAAAGTTTCGTATTTTGAATATTGTAGGCATTGAGTGCCATGTGATGTTGTGTACTAAGGGTTATTATGTATGAACCCACCTTAAATGGTCAATGTATGACCTTATGATGCATGTATGGATTGTGCCGAGGATAGTGTGATGTGTTGAATTTAAATTTTATTGATGAATATGACATATAGCATCCTTTGGCTATATGTTATATGGTTTTGAATATTAAGGCTTGCTCGAGGTCTAATGGGTTTACCTACTGGGCTTGTGCGCTAGTCATGGCCTCCAGGTTTAGATCGTGACAAAGTTGGTATTAGAGCACCTAGGTTAGAATGTCCTAGGTCATCTTTATGTCTAATTGTGGAGTGTCGGTATTAGTGTAGAGTCTTGTTCCTGGTTGGTGACTGCAACACTAATTATGAATAGGAGGTTACACGAACTCCCAAGTCTTAGTAAACTTACCCATGAGATTTTGGAAATTTTTGAACTTTGAATATAGTATTGCTTTGTCTTGGTACAAATGCAATCTAAGATGAGAGCTACCTTAGGGGTCACGTGAGAGTAAAATGCCTCGAATAAGCCTATGGAACAACCACAACTGCGCACGTAAGGGAGCCGTGGTAGACCTAGAGTAGTTTGACGTGCTAAAATGGTGGATCCCAAAGGAATGTATACTGGTGATGAGAATGTGGGAACTAGGGATGACTACCATGCAAGAAAAGGTGTCACCTTAAAGGATCTGGTACCAGAATTGCAAAGTTTGGCTAATGAGTTGATGGAATTCCCCAATAGAAATGAGGCCCTATTCGAGGAATGAGTTGACTTTACTTCACAAGATCCCAACCATATGCCTCAATGTGAACATCTAATAGGGGCTATTAAGGTTTTTTTAGTGGATTTCATGAAGTTAAAGCCCTTGTTTTTTACTAGTTCAGATGCAAAGGAAGATCCGCAGAGATTTTTTGAATATATGGAATGTATTTGTTCTACTTTGGAATGCTCCACACATCGATTAGTCAAATTGGTGGGATTTAGATTAAAAGATGTGGCTAGAATATGGCTTGTGACTCTTAAGAGAGGTAGACCATCAGGGTTAGCTTTAATGTCATGGGAAGAATTTATCCAAGCTTTTCTAGATCATTTTTTGCTTAAAAACATGAGAAACACTAAGGCACAGGAGTTTGAGTCTTTGAGATAGGTCCCTGACATGATGGTGATGGAGTATGATGTTCGCTTCACCCAATTATTAAGATATGCTCCAAACTTGGTCCTAACTGAGTAGAAGAAGATCAAGTGATTTATTAAGGGATTAATTGAGCTGCTATTTAGAGTTATTGCTGCCGAGAGGTTTGCCTTCTATGCAGTAGTGGTGGATGCGGCTAAAATGACTGAGATTAGAAGAATAGAATCTAGGATAGATAGAGGAAGGGGTGAAAGAGCTCAAATACAAGGCTAACAGGCTATAAAGATTCTAGCACGATTAGAAGTCCAACGTTTATATGACATCAAAGTTGTGAAAAGGACCACTATTGGGATGAGCCCTCTAACCGATTGGGATTAGTTAAGGCTTAATTCCAATCATGCAACAATGTCATTCATGTTGAATGATTAAAGGTTTTCCTTCATCAATAAGACATCAATTACAATGAGTTATAAGTTTAATTGGATGAAGACCATGAGATTAAAATGCTTTGCAAGGGAATTGTAATGGGTTACGGTTATAAGATCCCTATGCATCAAAGGATAATCTCAAAATGTTCCTAGTCAATGTATCATTGAGATTAGACATCAATGATGCTTAGAGACTAGTATATTTTATGTTCTTTACTTTGGAAGTAAGCAATCGATCTCATAGATTGAAGTATAGAGATACTTGGAGCTAGAATATAGGTGCTTGCTTAGAATAGCAAGTTCATTGAACTTGACCCGCCAAGAGAAGTACGTTTGGTATTTCACGTAATTGTCTATACAATACTTCTCATGTGTCAATTGTGTAAATACTCCCTAAACTTGAGACACCAAGCCATCTTATGTGTGGAGTGCTATGTCTTGATTTTATCCTTAGGGTGCCTAACCAAGGATGCAAAAATAGGATGCTTTTGGGTACAACATGAAGTATGTGAAGGAAAATTAGTGGTCAAGATAGGAATCATCACTTCAAGTGATTCAAGGGACATATCTTAACTATTCTTGGCTGATATTAGCCTATTGAAGTCCTTGGCTAAAGTGACTTAAAGATTATGTAAGGAGTTTCATAAGTCTTTATAAAGCTAATGATCAAACTTTAAAAATGAATATGGAGATCAATAAGAGTAGACACTGCACCATGCTCTTATCATTTTCGTGATATTTGATGAGGGAATGAATTACACTGAAAGACTGATCACTAAAAGGTTGAGTCAAACCATCTTGACTCTTCTAACATTTCGGTGGGCATGATGGATTGCTAGATCCCAATCTTGGTTTATGAACTCGAGGTAGTGGACTTCATTAATGATAAATTTAAAGTAGTTTAACTTTATCTAATTCTAAGTTTAATTTAAGAATTATATGTTAAGTTCATTGCCAGCATGTTAGAAGCCTAATGGGTCACACACCTAAAATGAATGTTGAAAATAAAATAGGAAATGTGATTAAGGTGGACTTAATCAAATTAGAAGTTCTGAGCTTCTCAAGAACTTGATTAAAATTGTTTAATTAAGTTATGCCTAATTAATTAAATTATTTAATTAAGTTGTTAGGCCTAGTTGATTAAAATTGTTTAATTAAGCCATTAGGCTTAATTGATTAAAATTTTTAATTAAAGTGTTAGGTTTAATTAATTATATTGTTTAATTAAGTTATTGGGCCTAATTGATTAAATTAAATAATTAAGTTAACTAGGCTTCTTAAGGACTTAATTAAATTATTGAATCAAATTATTGGACTAATTGGCAGATAAAAATAGCTTTGTATTAAGGTTTAAAATTAGTCCAAGGTATAAATACCTTACTATAGCCTTCAAACAAAATGAGAAAGAATGGTTGAAAAATTAAGAGAACGGCACATTAGAAATTCTTTTTGCCTTGCTGCTCATTGTGTGAAGAAAAAATAGTTTTTCATTCACTTGATTTCTTTTGTGTGTTCAGCCCCAAAATTTTGTGTGGATTATGAGTTTATGAAATTCATCTTTGCTAGCACATTATCAAGGCATAACACTTCCAATCCTTAAAGAAGGATTTCTAATTCATTAGTGTGGATCACCATTAAAGGCTACACAAGGATTCCTTGGACAGCTTTGGCTTGCAACAACTGGGCTGAGGTGGTTGAGGTTTTTGAAGGTTGATTTAGTGGTTTAACAAAAGATTCACCAACTTTTGTTATTTAGGTAAACTTGTTATGATCATATATATTTTATTTT
>NW_018397285.1:567829-580512 GCF_002168275.2 Theobroma umbraticum
ATGTACTCAATTTGGCATGAAAGAGATCTTAAGAGGGTGAGGTATAATTTAATTTTTTAAATTTATTTTTGTCGCATTTTATTTGTATTTGAGGCATTATTAACCTTCACCCAACAACCACTCTTATATGTAGGCCACCAAGGAATAATGATTCATGTAGCCTACGATCTAGGGGAGAATAGTCTAGTAGAGCATCTAATCCAAGTTCCATGCAAAAGGGTGTTTTGTGTAATTATTGTGGCATGGCACATAGTGGATTGTGCCATTGAGCAACTAGTCCATGTTTTGGATGTGTCCAATTTGCATGAGAGATTGGGATACAAAGGCATTGGTTGAGGGTGAGACGGATATGGATGGCAAGTATCCAATACTCCACTTGGAACTGCACCAACTAGAAGAAATGTTAGAAGTGACAAATGTATGGGGGTAGCCTCATCGTCTAGAGGTAGACCGACACAACTGGCTAATGATGGAGGAGGTCAAGTGAGGGTGTTTCCTTTGACACTGCAAGATGCTCAGACTTCTAATATAGTGGTCATAGGTACACTTTCTATTTGTGGTACCAACGCTTTAGTTTTGTTTGATCTTAGATCGACACATTCCTTTGTGTCCCCACATTTTGTGCCAAAATTAGGTCAATTTTGTAGCAATATAGAGGAACCCTTAATTGTGGCTATTCCTTTAGAGGAGACATTTGTGGTAAAATATGTGTATAAATCTTGTGTGGTCCGTATAAACGACAAAGATACGTTAGCAGACTTGGTGCTGTTGCTAACTTTGGATTTTAATGTGATATTAGGAATGGATTGGTTGGCATCCTATTTTGCAAAGGTAGATTGCTATTATAAGCTTGTGAAGTTTAAGTTTTCAGGGGAATCCTCATTTCAGATATATGGGCATGGTAACCCAGTGGCTATGAAAGTTATGTTGGACATAACTGTTAGGCCAATGAAGAGGCAAGAAGGCCAAAGGTACTTGGTAGTGACGACACACTTTGATGGATGACGAGAGTGTGGATTGTGTATCAGTGTTGGGTGAGTATTTTGGATGTATTTTCAGATGAATTACTAAGATTACTTCTTAAGAGGGAAATAGAATTTTGTATTGATTTTATTTCATATACGTAGCCAATTTTGATACTTCTTTATCGAATGGAACTAGCTGAATTAAAGAGCTTGAGAAGCAACTCAAGAATTTATTGAATAAGGGCTTCATTCACCCAGTGTTTCATCTTACGAAGCTTCAGTGCTATTTGTAAAGAAAAAGGATGGTAGCCTTCAGTTATGCATTGATTACCGATAATTGAATAAGGTCACTATGAAGAATAAGTATCCACTATCGAGGATTAACAATTTGTTTGATAAGTTGCAAGGTGTCATGTGCTTTTCTAAGATTGATTTATGCTTGTAACAACCTTTTCCCTTGATCGTTACTGGAGTCTGAGACTTGCGAGTGAACCCGTCAAATCTCGAACAAGCCTTAGTTGAGATTCCGGGGAATTTATAATCGACTTGTAACATCAATGCTATCGTTTACTTAAACTATATAAACACAATACTTAAAATGTAGTATTCATATACCAATAACCATATTTAATAACTCCCAAGTAATTTCAATATAATAAGTGATAATCATTACACAACCTCAAGTTTTAGCAAATATATTTTCAATAAACTATTAATCATTATAAGTCTGACTATTTGACACAACACGACCTCTAGGCAGCGAAGCGACTTGTAGTGGAAGTCTAAGAGATGCCATTACCTACGTTGCAGCTAGTCTCGATGTGCTGGGTGATACACTTTAACCGATTACTTATCTGCAAAAGGAAATAAGGGTGAGTCTCACAAACTCAGTGATCATCAACTTCATGAGTAAGGCGTAGATGAGAAACAAGCTAAAGGTAGAAAATTTGAATATTAAAAATATAAGAATATATGTAAACAAATTAACTCAAAAAGAGAGGTTTGTGCCTTATATGTAAAACTAGTAAGTTAATGCAAGACAATAATTTAAATCAGATATCAAACCAATTCATGTAAAGATCTCTACCATCGAAATCATTTAACAACTGGCATAAAGCAATTTAGTATCGTCATGCGTGCTCTCGTGGAATCCAACATTAACAAAGCTTATATGCAATTTCATAAATCACCTCGTACACAAGGAATTAAACCCAATGTCATCGTATAAGTAAAGGAACTACGAAAAAATGTTATTTCTCACCTTGTGAAAAAGTATGTACGTGAAAGCCCAAAGAGATATCACTCTCGAGTAGGTAATATAAATAAAGAACTCATGGACCCGCTTCCACGTAATAACATATGGGAGTTCTGCTCCACTGGATCCCCACATGTCATGGTAGTCTCAACGATGTTGGCCGACATCGGAAAAATTAGGCAATCGCAACCGCATATGTCATTGGTGGCCTAGCCACATACAATAACAGACCATGGCCCCAACCATGTCTAACAGCTCAAAAGTTTTCTAGCTAGAGTTCACTTGTGCACAAGGGTCACACTTAACCGAAGTGACAACTAGCTTACTCCCGAATCTCTAGATTTAGTAAAACCACTTAAAAAGCCAAATCACATTTTCAAAGGATCATTTCAAATCATTTTCACAATACTAATCATGGTAGCAGACTAAAACCCCTTTTTGTAACACTTTGCAATTTAAAACCTTTTGCATGAGGTTTTGATATCAAATCAGCATGGTGAGTATGAAATTTATTCATGAATGCACATCACATAATCAATAAGGCACATTTTGACATAAATTGTATTGAAAAGCTTGTTTTCCAATTTCAAAATCCTTTACGTATATAACTTGTATATATATTTATATATGTATATGGTCAAAGTAAATTTCAAATACTTTGGCATTCACAAATTCCTAGAATATCTACCAGCTCATGTTGTCCACAATTCAAATTTAAAATAATCGACATGTCCATCAATCGTATAACAATATATATGTATATAGTATGAAAATTTAGAAATCGACACCTCCTACTCACCGTATAATAACGGTACATTATGTCGCTATTAATTCAAGTGCGTATCTAGCTAATTTTTACTTGCCGGTCTCTCGTTACCTCCTCCGACATGACACCACAACAAATTTTTCTTACTTATTTTCTCCCTAGCAACCATTCAAACCCAATACGTTTAATAATACTAACAAATGGCAGCAGATTAACTAATAATCCTTAACTAAATCTCATAGTTTTTATCACATTACTCACAAACATTTATCACACAATCCATACACTTTAACCAACCAAAGCTATGCAACATAATATAGTCAATTTGCATGCTTACCTTTCGGTTTAAGCTTGAATTTCCAGATATGATTCACAACTTCCTCACATCTAAGGTCACCTTTGCTACCACAAACATAGTCAATCAATATACATCTCATTTTTCCTTTCTACTTATGATTTTAAGACTAAAACACTCACTCATTGCTTATTTAGCTCAAAAATCACCATGCATTCCAAGATCTACCTACATGCATGCCTCGGGTCCCTTGAATCCTTGTAGATTCTTGCTACCACAAACAAAATCACGCATTACAATTGATTTACAAAGCATGCATTTCAAGCAAAAATGAAAATCTCTTTACCTTCCTTGTCTTGGGTTCACTAAGCCGATCCTTCATTTTCTTTTTCTTTTTCCTCCTTTCTTCCTTTCTCCCTTTCTCTTCTCACTTTGTTATGGGCAGACCCCTCAAGGTAAAAGCCATGGAAATGATTTTGGTTTCCCCATTTTGTTCACACATGGGCGGATTGCCCAAGGTTACTTGCTTTTTATATTGTTTTCTTTCCTTTTTCTCTTTATTTTCTGTCATGGGTAGATTGCCCAAAGCTTCATGTCTTTTTGGCATGCTCCCTTTTCTTTTATGTGGTAAAAGTACAAGACAAAAAGCCTTGGCAACCTTTCCACCCCACCACCTTGTCTTTTCATCCTTTTTCATTTTTATTTCTTTATTCCATTCTCTCTTTTCATTTCTTTATTTGTTCCGTATTCTCATTGGACCAACTCACTCCCCACTCACATTTCATGCACAAATTGTCTCTTTTGCTCATTGGTCCAAAATCTATCCTAATTGTCTTCCATCCGCCACCTCATTTTCTTACTTTTTTTTTATTTCATTTGCTGCCTATTTCTTCCATTCATATTTCATGCACAAGCTTTTCTTTATATTTTATTTAGCCACTCATGGACCCATTCAAGTCACATGCAACCCACTTTTTTCTTTCTTCATTTGATCATCAAATGTACCAGTCACATTACATGAAAATAAATTTTAATCTTATTCTTTCTTTTACTTTACATGGTGGGGATCTCACATGTTTCCCACTAACTTCTCTTTTTTTTTGCGTATAATAATTTGCATGTAATAGTGAATTTCACATGTACATCTCATTCTCCAGATAATCTAACTTTCCTTGGTTAATAAATTCTCATTTAACTTCAAATATTGAAATTACACATAAGTCCTTAAACTTTTCTTTATTTACTGTGTGACCTTACAAACCTTCATACTGCATAATATGGTCCTTCCAACACTTCTTAAATTCTAATTTCCTTCTACTTTCCTTCCTTTAAATGTGTACAAATATAATATGAGGTTTGCATCTCACCAAGGTGTCACCATAATATTTAAATATATATTTACCTGCTCATGCTCTATTTAATAAAGGCACGCAAGCCCCACTAACGTCGTTTTTCTTCAATATTCTTTTTTAGTTCATCTCCCCCACTTAGATTAGTCATATAATCCTCCTCCATGACTAATCTCAATAATTATTAAAATATTAATATTTTAATATTATTTTATTCTAAAATTCTCCACTTATCTCCTTGAGTCCCAAAATGTCTCACTTTGCCCCTGTTCGCTTCCAAATTACCTTTTATCCTGCTAATTCATCCTCGTTAAAAAAATATTATTATTTAATTATTATTTTCTCACATATGAAATATTTTATTCTAAAATATTCCTTTCACCCATTATCACTATTTGGCAATTAGATTTTCGTCAATTGACCCTATGTCTTCTCAATTGGATCTTACTGACTCTTATTCGAGAATACAAGGTGTTACAACACTCGAGGTATCATCAATTGAGAATATGAGAATATGATGTACCCAAGATAGCATTTTGCACACGTTATGGACATTATGAATTTCTAGTGATGTCGTTTGGACTCACAAATACATCTATAGCATTTATGGACTTAACGAGCAAAGTTTTTTTAGCATATTTGGACAAATTTGTGGTCGTATTTATAGACGACATATTGGTGTACTTTAAAAGCCTAGAGGAACATGCACAACATTTGAGAATTGTACTTCAGACCCTGAGAGAGCATAGGTTATATGCTAAATTTTCAAAATGTGAGTTTTGGTTGAATAAAGTCAATTTCTTAGGGCACATTGTGTTTGAACAAGGGGTGCAAGTGGTTCTCAGCAAAGTGGAAGTAGTGAAAAATTGGCCAAGGCCAACGTCTGTAATGGAAGTTAAAAGTTTTTTGGGTTTAGCCAGATATTATAGACGGTTTGTACAAGATTTTTGTAAGATTGCATTCCTTTTGACAAGACTGACATAGAAAGGAATTAAGTGTGAATGGTCTGATGCATGTGAGGCTAGTTTTCAAAGGTTTAAAGCCTATCTCACGTTCGCACTTGAGCTAAGTGTGCCATGTGGATCTAGAGGCTACAGTATGCATTGTGATGCATCACAGATTGGATTGGGTTACGTGTTGATGAAACATGGAAAAGTTACAGCATACGCCTCTTGACAGTTGAATAGGCATGAATAGAATTATCCTATGCACGACCTAGAAATGGCCGCAATTGTGTTTGGTTTGAAAATTTGGCACCATGATCTCTATGGTGAAACTTGCAAAATATATACTGATCTTAAGAGTTTGAAGTGTATATTTCAGCAAAGAGATTTAAAGTTGAGATAGCGTAGATGGTTGGAACTATTGAAAGATTATGGCTGCATCATACTTTACCATCCTAGCAAGGTCAATGTGGTGGCAAATGCCTTGAGATGGAAATCAATGAGGAGTTTGGCACATAAGACAATAGTAAAAAGACCTTTGGTGGAGAGCTTGTATGATCTGGGCAATATGGGTTTACATTTTGAAGTTAATGATTCTAATGGCTTATTGACATATTTTAGAGTTCGAATAGTGATACTAGATCGAATTAAAGTTGCCCAAGATTAGGATGAATATATGGTGAAAATATTTGGAGACATAAGAGAAGATAGAGGTCAAGACTTTGTATACAATACAAATGGTTTAATGAGAAATTGTTCACGAATTTATGAACTGAATATGGATAATTCAAGAAATGAGATTTTGTAAGCGGCACATGTGGCAGCCTATGTAATACACTCTGGAGCCACCATCATGATCTGAAATCTGTGTATTGGTGACCAAGATTAAAGAGGGACATGGGGGAATATGTCTCTAAGTGTTTGACATGTCAGAAAGTAAAGGTTGAGCACTGGAAGCCTTTTGAACTATTACAGTCGTTACCAATTCTCGAGTGAAAATGGGAACATGTAGCAATGGATTTTGTGACAAGTTTACCATGAGCTAGAGGTGGTTATGATGCCATTTGGGTAATAATTTATCAGCTCACTTTTTGCTTGTCAAGATTAAGTATGGAGTAGCTCAGTGTGCCCCAATCTATATTGATGAGATTATAAGAGTACATGGTGTTTCAGTAACGACATTGTCTGATTGAGGATCATAGTTTGGTAGCTAGTTTTGGAGGAAATTTCAGGAAGGCTTAGGCACAAGATTGGATTTTAGCATGGCCTTCCACGTATAAATGGATGGCTAGTCTAAGCTCATGATTCAGACACTAATGGATATGTTAAGAGTGATTATGCTCGACTTTAAAGTTTCTTAGAATTATTATTTACCTTTGGCTGAATTTTCTTACAACAATAGTTATCAAGCCACGATTGGTATGGCTTTTGTGAGGCTTTATATGGTTAAAGGTGTAGATCACCTATTAATTGGCTTGAGGTCAAAGAAAAGAAACTCTTACAATCGAAAATGGTTCAAGAAGTAGAACGAGGCATCCATATGATTAGAGAAAGCTTGCTAATGGCTTAAAGTCACCAAAAGTCCTATGCTAACAATAGGTGAAGGCCTTTAGAATTTGAAGTTGGCAATTCTGTTTTTTTCAAAGTTTCACTAATTAAAAGAGTCAAAAGATTTAGAATGAAAGGGGAATTGAGCCCTAGATACATCAGACCCTTTGAGGTGTTAAAGTGCATAGGTACAGTCACTTATCATTTGGCATTACTATCTAATTTGTCTGATGGTCATTCGATTTTCCATGTATCCATGCTTAGAAAGTATGTTCCTACCCTTTTGCATGTGATTCGGTATGATGAAGTCTAGTTACAAGACAAACTTAGTTAAGAGGATTAGCGTATACCCATATTGGATTAGCAAGTAAAACGGCTTCGATCCAAAGATATTGTTATGGTGAAAGTTTGTGGCAAAGCCATGCAATTGAAGAAGCTACATGGGAACTCAAGGAAGAAATGAGAGAGAAATATCCCCAAATATTTAAGGTTTGACTTACATTTTAATTTGTGGCTTATGATTTGAAATTCAAGGATGATTTTCTTATAAGGAGGGAAAAATGTAAAACCCTTTATTCTTTTTATGTTAATTGTGCATGATGCTAGACTAGCTCACAAGTTGATCTTAAGTGAAATGTGAATGATTGGAGGTTCTAGAGGAGATTTGGGAAGAGTTTAGGCTTCAAAAGGACTGATTTTTATGAATTTGACCCACAACAGTCAATCTTAGTGCTTGGAGGATCAATCTAGTGAATTAAAAATTTAGAGGTAAATAATTTGTGTAGAAAAGTTTAGGGGTAAAAATAACATTGGCCTAGGATCGAGTACAAAGCCCTTGTAGTTAATCCTAAGGTAGGAAATGGGGGTCAGATTAAACAATCTAGTCCAAGGTTGACTCTAGAGCTCCCATAGTCGATCTTGAGGTGTCAGATAAGCAAAAATTGCCTTGAAAGCCCTAAAACTGAAAAATCCTCCATTTTCTTCTATTTCTTCATTCTCTCATTTGATTTCTCCAAAATTTCACCCCACTCAAAACCTTCACACTCTAATGCTAAATCTTGGATTTGAAGTGCTAAAAGTGAGGATTTGCACCTCCAAAAGTGTGGATTTGATTTGTGATCTCTCTTTCCACCAATTTTAAACCTTAAGTCTCAAGTTGATGTGTAGAGCTTATTTGAGCTAGATCCATACTTGAGAAATATTCTTAGAGGTAAGATTTAGTGTTTTTGTTGGTTGATTTTCAATTTAATCGATTGATAACCTAAGATTTAATTTTGGTCTAACTTTAAGGAAAATTGGTCCCATTGAGTTGACTAAAGATTTGGGATAAATAATTGTACAACTCAGCTTCCAAGGTATGGGTTTAGCTCATTATTAAAAGATTTGAGCTTATATGTTGTATTGCTAAGGATTTAGCTACTTTTAGAAAGGCAATATTTAATGGATTTTGTAATGTTTTGATGTGCTTAAGGGAATATTGAGTTATTTGAGCATGTCTATGAGCTGAAACTTGATTGGAGGCTAAAGATTGAAGCTCTGTTAAGGAGCACCCCCAAATTGTCACTATGAGTGGGATTTATCAAATGCATGTGATGCATAACGCATGGAATATTCGTTGCGCTGGATATTATGAATGTTGGCCTAGATGAGCATGCCTAAGCTAGAGAATTATGTATATATGTATGTGAATGTGATTGCCTAGATAAATGGACCTAGGCTAATATATGGTTTACAAATATGTTAATATATATGCATGTTTTGTGAATGCCATTGGGAACCAAGAACTGTTAGACATCTAGGTGATGTATGATTTAGATGGGCACTGGATATGTGGTGATTAAATAATTATAATGGTGATACTACAATATGGGATTAGATTGCCCATTTGTTGACGAAATGTTGATGCATGTTTTGTTATCATATTATTCATGTATATACGACTATTAAGCCATGATTGAATATAAATTAGATTGCTGATGTATTCATAGCCAGTGAACCATGATTAATGAGGTATTTAGAACTTGAATGAGCTTATTGATAGATGAAACTTGATAGATGTGATCGTCACCTTGTTATGGACATATAGAAGTATAGAGACATGATGTTCTCATTATGGAAATGTGTTTCATCTAAGGAATGAGTTCTGGATGTCAATTTGAGTTGAGGATAAGTGGGGTTTGATATCCTTATGACTATGTTGTGCCTTAAGGATGGTGGTAAACAAGGGTAGTGGTTGAAATCCTGCTTGTGATTCTCACCTGTTGTGTATGATGCCATCTGTCGAGAGATTACTTTAAATGATGATTAAGATGCCACTTTTGGAGAATACTTTGGGTGGTGTCGTCTGTTGGGATATTGCTATCACGACCCAAACCCAGGGCTTTGATCGATGCACAAGCCCACTAGACTCAAGCAAACCTCAAAGTTCATGTCCAAGCATACACAGGCTATGGGACTCAATTATCAAGTATTCCTAATAAATTTGAATAAAGTACAATATCCCTGGCAATATTTCCATACAAATAGAAATAGGGTCATACATTGGCCATCCAAATGAGTTCATACCCTTAATACACAACATAACATGGCACTTAGTGCTTACGCATATTATCCGTAGTAGAAGGCTTTGACTGACTCAACAGAATGACCAAAATGGAAGACCTACTGGATGCCAAAATCAGTCTATCTACAGATGATCTTTGCCACGTTCCTTCGTGGTCTATTTATCTGCCCATGGTACACAAATGGGTGAGTCCTATAATACTCAGTGAATGGTGCAGATAATCAAATCAATTATATGCATTTATACATCAAACATATAATAACTATATTACACTCTCAGTGCGTCTATATAATCTTTCAATGCATCTCAAAATATAAGGGGATATAGTCATCCCTAGGTTATCAAATACTAGGTTACATCACCTTCCCTAAATTCATCATTATTATCACATATCGTGGGGCTTACCCTCGAAGCCAACCAAATCATTTAAACCATTCTCCATGGCAGAACTACTTGTCAAAGCATCCCATGAAAGTCATATCATATGTATATCAAGCCTCTCACGACTATCTCATGTCATAAATGAATCAAATCAATGAGTGGTCCTCCCTTAGACATAATCAAATCATGCTCAGTGGCCAGCCAGTAGAGAATCAAATCATGCATAGGGCCAAAGCCGCTAATGAAAAAACAAATCATGCTTAGTGATAACTCTATTATATAGAGTTATTTTGACTCATTTTGGGAGCTTAAGTAGCTAGATCTTTGAGATTTTATGTTCGAATTTTAGCATTCTAGGTGTTTTTTTTTAGTTTAAGTTTGATTATTTGTTAAGTGATTAATTTAAGTTATTTTAGTTAAATTTTAGGTTATTTTATTTTAAATTACTTTAAGAGTAGTTATTGCTAATTTCTCCTATGGCTTTTGTAGGAAATTGATGAAAAAGACTCATTTGATGAAATCAGTGCAAGTATGGTGATAGCTTCATTCGTATATGTTTCAATATTTTGACCATATCTCTTTCTAAAAAACTCCAAATGAGGTGATTCTTTGACCAATCAAATTATAAGAAGAAGGGAACCAATTTTTATGTTCCCCAATTGGCCCAGTTATGATTGGATCATGGTCAAACATTTGTCAATTCGGACCACTGCAGCAGGATGTAAAGACTGAACATGATGCAGTATTTGGAGCAAATCTTTCAATCCAGAAGTCCAATTGATGTGATTTTTAATCCAGGGAAAGTTAAGAGACAGGGATAAAACTTTTATGTTTACTACTTTGCCCAGTTCTTAACATATCAGGGTGAAACTCATGTTTGAAGTTGATAGACTGCCACAGCGCTGGGAGAACAAGGTTGCAGCGTTGATGAAAGGAAGCACACATACAAATTTCCAGAGAGCTCAGCGCTGCAGCGCTGGAGAAGTAGCGCCGCAGCGCTGCGCGACTTCCCTAAAAAAAATAAAGGACATTAAGGAATTTCGCAAAATTAGGTTATTTGGAGCCTATTTAAGGAGACTTTTTCAGATATTTTTGAGGCAGCAAGAGAGGCAGCAAAGGAGGCAGCAAGAAACAATTCTGGAGATTTGGAGCCAGAACAAAGCAAGGAAACAAGAGAATTGGAGAGAGAATCAAGATCATACATCTCTAACTATTAGTTTTCTCTCTTACCTTTGTGTTTTTTTTCTTATTTTCTTTGACTTGGATTCATGGCTAAATTTCTTTGGATATTGTCTTTATTAGATATTATGAACTAATTTATTTTTCTAGGATGCAATTGAACTCACATGTAATCTAGATTTTTAATCACTTTCTTGCTTATTTTCAATGGGATTTGAATTGTTTATTCCAATTTGTTCTTAATGCTTTTAATTGCATGGCCACCAATTAAATTGATCTAGAAACCTAAACAAACTTGGGAAAGGGAGTTTAGTGTAGACTAAAATTGGGATAGCATATGATCATTTAATTGATTTGCGTATAGGATAGGGATATACCTATAGGCCATATGTAGCCAAATTAGAGCCGACTTAATGAGTTTGTTTTAATTTCAATTCACATAGGGATATAGTGTTTTGGTTAAAATAGTATTTTATAAGATGAGTTGGGAGACCCTTATAAATAATTTAGGACTCTAGGTTAGCAATTCAAACCATTGAGATAAGTTAAGGAAGAGAGGTAAGATTTAGATGAAGTGTGAGGGATATTGTAATCCTAGGCTTGTTTGATTTGATATTATTTGAGTATTTATTATTTTGATTTTTCTTAATTTAATTCTGCTATAACTTAGTTTGATTTGATATTATTTTGATATTGTTTGGATAAGATTAATTTGCAATAATTTTAGTACTTAGTAAACTTTTAGATCAATTCCCTGCGGGATCGATACTCTACTTGCTAATATAACTATCTATTCGATACGTATACTTGCGTGGTAAAATTTTAACTGACACTTAGCATTGAAGCAGTGAGTGAAAAATCAAAGTCATTTACTGGAGTCATCTCCCTATAGTCAGTATCACCTGGAGTATTCTCATATAGGTGGCGTCACAATCATCATCCAGAGTAATCTCATAATGGATGGCACCATACACTACAGGCGAGAATCATAAATAGGATATCAATCACTTCCCCTTCTTACCACTGTCCTTGAGGCACAAACATAGTGATAGGGCACTGGACTCTACTCATCCACAAATCAGATCAATGTCTGAAATTCATCTTTCGGATAGACACACAATCCACAATTAAGGCCATCATGCTTTTATCATTCACTTTTTCCATATCAAACCTCAATTCACATTTATCGAGCTTTAATCATCTTAAGCTTAGTTAGATTCTAGGTGCCTCTAAGTCTCCAAGGTCTCATTCAATCAAATTGTCTTAACATATCAATCGCCTAGGGTAATCCACACCTAAGGGTTCAGCATAGCCTCCAAGGACCCTATTCTAGGCTTACACAACAAAGGCCACCCATGTGGCTTACATCACAATGCCATCACACACAATTCATATATATTCATATACACATATATTGTTCTCTAGCCTAGGTTCATTC
>NW_018397285.1:580522-580795 GCF_002168275.2 Theobroma umbraticum
ATGTACAAAATCTAGTACTAGTGTGGTACACTTATAATGCATTATGCATCACATGCATTTAGCTTAAATCCCACTTATAGTGATAATAGGAGGCATTCCCAGCCAAGCTCTGATCCTTAGCCTTTGATCATCGTTTAGCTTGCCAATGAGTTGATTTAACTCTATTTTCCCCATCAAACACATCAGAACATCAAAAGATTAATTATTTTTGGCTTTTGAAAAATGCCAACTTTTCACACACTAACTAAATCTTAGCAATCCAACTATTTAAGC
>NW_018397285.1:580805-590074 GCF_002168275.2 Theobroma umbraticum
CATTAATGAGCTAAACCCATACCTTGGAAGTTGGATTGCATGAGTCTTAGCTCCAAATTCCCCAATCCAAGCCAAAGAGGAAAAAATACCAAAACTAGAGAAAAGCCAGATTCGAAGTTATTAACCAATTAAATTAGAAAATAATTGGTAAAAAAAATTAAATCTTACCTCCAGAATGGTTTCCCAAGCTCCAAATAGCTTCAAATGACTCAAAAATTCAATTTTGAGGGTTAGAGTTTAAGACTTTTTAAAAAGAGAAGGAGAGAAAGAGTTAGGCGAAATGGCTCGAAATCCTTTTTTATTTTTGCCTTTCCTTTTTGATGTATTGATATATTTTGGCAAAGTATTGGTACATTTTCCCTAATTTCAAATGAGTATATCGACACATTGGGGAAATGTATCGATACTTTTCCCCTTAGATGCTCTCTACTTCAAATGTATTAATAAATTTGGACTATTTATTGATACATGTTCATCTTTGGCCAAATCTATTAATACTTTGTCCAATGTATCAATAGAATATTCTTCCTTGGGCTTCTGTTGTTCATCTTACCAAGAATCTATTGATACATTGGGGTATGTATCGATACTATCACCCCTATAGGCAGTTTCAAGCTTCCAAAAGATTCAAAAATTTAGGTTTAACCCCCCAAAATCATTCCTTGTTAATATCACACCTCAAATTGTTCATTTAACTTAATCCCATACGCATACAAATCCACAAACAAAACATCAATTTTAGATCAAAGCCTCAAATTATGGGATTCATCACATATTTCCTCAAATTTGCCTAATTGTCAATATGTACACTTTTGAACACTAGGCATATGTATCCTATCATCAAGGTCCTCAAGACTCCACATATTTTATAAATCATTCTTAAGTTACATCAAAAATTGGGGATGCTATAATTGCCCTAGACGATGATTGTGATGCCATCCGTGAAGAATACTCTAGGTGATACTGTTCATTGGGATATTTACCGCAGACGAGGATTGTAATGTCGTCCATGGAGAGATTGCTCTAAACTATGACTTTGATATTCTGCTGGATATTTTGGCAATGAGTGTGATTTGTTTCTTTTCCAGTTGGCTACCGTGCATGATTTGTTGATGTCTAGGGGAGGACCACTCAAAGATTATGTTTTGATTCATGTGTGATATGATATAGCCTGGATTAGACTAAGTGGAATTTAATATGAAACTCCGACAACTAGAGTGTGCTATGGAGCATGACTTATATGACTTCAAAAATATGCCTAGTGTTGTATATGATGTACTTTGGAGACATTAGAGATGATGATATACCCCTCATTGGAGACCTTACGAAGGATGGTATGCCCCTATGGTTGGAAATGGTTGTTAGAACATTTGGTTTCACCGAGAGTGCAATATTTTATATATGCATATATATATGTGTATGTGTGTGTGTATGACTTTATTAAGTGCACCACTCATTGAGTATCATAACACTCACCCACTTTGTACCATGTGTAGATAAATAGGCAACTGGACAAAGTGTGGCAAGGGTCATTTATTGACGGACCGATTTTGGCATTCAGTAGGTTCCCCATCTTGATCACTCCATTGGGTAAGGTCCACATTAGCTTACACACCCAAAATGTTAAGTTTAGAAAGTATTGTACTTTGAGTATTGTAGGCACTTAGTGCCATGTGATATTGTGTACTAAAGGTTGTTATGTACGAACCCACCTTTAATGGTCAATGTAGGACTCTATGATGAATGTATGGATTGTGCTAGGGACAGTGTGATGTGTTAAATTTAAATTTTATTGATGAATTTGATGTATAATAACATCCCTTGGCTATGTGTTATATGGTTTTGAATATTGAGGCTTGCTTGGGTTTAGTGGCTTGCTTGCTAGGCTTGTGCACCGATCATGGCTCCTGGACTTGGGTCATAATACATTGGGCCATAGGGAAATCCCTAATGGTTAGTTAGAAACATACCTTTACTAGTGAGGTAGCCTAACAATCCATTGACTACATACCCCATATAAAGAGCTAACGAGATTTTACAAGTATATCACCAAAGTCACAAGGCATGAGATGGGGACATTCTTTCCTTAAAATATCTTCCCCTTAAAGACTAAACAAACATTTCTAAACATGCCACCAAGCGCCATCACAATGTTTAAAATGGGGACATCTCCTTTGAGGGTATTTACTTGTTTGATATGTATATTTGCATGTACTAAACCTACAAGTTTTTGATGCCATTGTTGAGGATTTTCATTCTTTATTTTTGCTAATATTAATATCAAACAAATTAGTCTTAATTCAAGTTTTTCTTTTATTATTTTTCATGTGCTTTTGGTCAATGTATGAGAAGAAGCTTGGAAATTATTTCTTGTGATCTTGAGATTAAGAGGACATTTAGAGGATGTTGTACGAAAAATCTACAAAATTCTACTCATATTGATTTAATGGCCGAACAACAAAGAGAGCAGTAAGTTCAAGAGCAAGTAATTGAAAAAAATAAGTAGTTAAGAGATTATGTTGTTTTGTTTGTACAAAGGCTTTACTCGAGCATTATAAGGCAGACTATTCAAGCCAATGGTTTCAAGATCAAGTCAGCGATAATCTAAATGATACAGACTTCAATCTAATTTAGGGGTTTAAAAAATGATGATCTAAATGCCCACATTTCTAATTTCCTAGAGATTTGTGATACATTTAAGCAAACGGAGTGACTGATGATGCCATTAGGCTAAGACTTTTCTCTTTCTTATTATGGGATAAGGCAAAGATATGGTTAAACTCACTTCCTACGGCTGTATTATGACTTGGGATGACTTTGCTCAAAGGTTCTTAGCCAAGTTTTTTCCCCTAGCCAAGACATCGAAAATGAGAAATGATATTACATCTTTGACACAGTTTGATTTTAAGTTGCTGTATAAGGTTTAGGAGAGAAACAAGGACTTACTTAGGTGTTGCCCTTATCATGGTTTTTGAAGTGGCTCTAAGTTAAGACATTCTACAAGGGGTTGAGTGGTCAAGTTCGAACTACTATTGATGTCGCTGTTGGTGGAGCTCTTATGGAAAAATCCATTGATGAAGCGTATTAACCTATTGGAGGAGATGGCAGTGAACAACTATCAGTGGCCATCTGAGAGCTCAATGCATAGAATGTAGCTGGAGTTCACGAGGTAGACGTTATCACTGCATTAACATCACAAGTATTTGCCTTTACTAAGAATTTGATTCTTTTGGTGTTCATTCAATTTAGATTCTATTTTGTTTCTTGCAATTATTGTGGTGATGGGCATGTGAGTGCACAATGTCCAAGTAGTATGGAATTAGTTTAGTTCGTGGGGAATAAGCAACAGAGCATCCCTTATCCGAACACCTATAATCCTAGGTGGAGGAACCAATTTAATTTTTCTTGGGATAATAATAATCAGGGTTCTTCTTTAGCTCCAACGCCTAATATTCCTCTTGGATTTCAACTCTAAGCAAGAGCTCTTGTGGTAGAAAAGAAACCATATATGGAGGAGTTAATTGTATAGTATATGGCTAAGATCGACTCCCTTATTCATAGTCAGGTGATAACTCTATTAAATAGAGTTATTTTGACACATTTTGGGAGCTTAAGGAGCTAGATCTTTGAGATTTTAGATTCGGATTTTAGCATTTTAGGTGTTTTTTAAGTTTAAGTTTGACTATTTGTTAAGTGATTAATTTAAGTTATTTTAGTTAAATTTTATGTTGTTTTGTTTTAAATTACTTTAGGAGTAGTTATTGCTAATTTCTCTTATGGCTTTTGTAGGAAATTGATGAAAAAGGCTTATTTGATGAAAATTAGTGCAAGTATGGTGATGACTTAATTCATATATGTTTTGGTATTTTGATCATATCTCTCCGTAAAAAATTCCAAATGAGGTAATTCTTAGACCAATAGAATTCTAAGAAGAAGAGTTACAATGTTTATGTTTACCAATTTTCCTAGTTCTGACCGGATGATGGTCAAAATATTTGTCAAAGTTGGAGCACTGCAGCAGTACGTAAGGACTGAATATGATGCGGTATTTGGAGCATATCTTTCAATCCAGAAGTCTAATTGATGTTATTCTTGATCCATTAGAAAGTTAAGAGATAGGAATAAAACTTTTAGGTTTACCACTTTACACAGTTTTGGACATATCAGGGTGAAAATCATGATTGAAATTGATAGTAGAGCCGCAGTGCTGGAGAAGTAGAGCCGCAGCGCTAGATGACTTTCCAAAAATAAGAGAAGTTGACAGGATTTTGGAAATTATGTTATTTTGAGCCTATTTAAGGGACCTTTTTCAGAGATTTTGAGGTGGAGGCAGCAAGCAGCTATTCTGGAGATTTGAAGCCAGGAACAAAGCAAGAAAACAAGAGAATTTGAGGGAGATCAAGATCATAAAGCTCTAACTATTAGTTTTCTCTCTTACTTTTGTGTTTTTCTTATTATCTGACTTGGATTCATGGCTAAATTTCTTTGGATATTGTCTTTATTAGATATTATGAGATAATTTATTTTTCTAGGATTGCAATTGAGCTCACATGTAATCTAAATTTTTAATCTCTCTCTTACTTATCTTCAATGAGATTTGAATTGTTTATTCCAATTTGTTGTTAATGCTTTTAATTGATTGGCCACCAATTAAATTGATTTAGGAACCTAAACAAACTTGGGAAAGGGAGTTTAGTGTAGACTAAAATTGGGATAGCATATGATCATATTACTTGATTTGCGTAGAGGATAGGAATATACCTATAGGTCATATGTAGCCAGATTAGAGCTTGAACTTAATGAATCTATTTTAATTTCAATTCACATAAGGATATAGTGTTTTAATTAAAATAGATATTTTTATAAGATGAGTCGGAAGACCCTTATAAATAAATTAGAACTCTAGGTTAGCAATTCAACCCATTGGAATAGGTCAACGAAGAGAGGTACGATTTTGATGAAGTGTCAGGGATATTGTAATCTTAGGCTTGTTTGATTCTATATTTATTTGAATATTTATTATTTTGATTTTTCTTAGTTTAAATTTTAGTTTAGTATATTTTTTTTAGTTAATTAATTTGGTTATTTGATATTGATTTTCTGGATAAGATTAATTTTTTTAATTTTAATACTTAGTAAAATTTCAAATCAATTTTCTGTAGGATCGACACTCTGCTTGCTAATATACTATCTATTCGATATGTATACTTGTGTATTGAAATTTTAACTGATATCAGGCAACTTGAATAAGAAATATTAAGGTGCAGGTTTGGTAGTTGGCCAACACCATAAACAATAGGGCACAAGGAACCTTAACTAGTGACATAGAAGCTAATTCCAGGAAAGAAGGTAAGGAACATGTTAAGGTCAAAAGCAATCCCAAGCAAGCTGAACAAAAAAGTATGTTAGTGGAGAATGAGACAGTGATTGTGAACGCTAATAAGCAAAGTTAGGAGAAGGAATCGAAGACAAACGCACCACCACTACCCTTTCCTTAACGCTTTAAGAAACAACAGTAAGATAGTTAATTTCAAATATTTTTGGAGGTATTTAAAAAGCTTCACATCAACATTCTATTTGCATAAGCTTTAGAGCAAAGACCATCATATGTGAAAATTCTAAAGGACATATGGACAAAGAAAAGAATATTGGGTGAATTCAAGCAGTAGTACTCATTGAGAAATGTAGTGCGATCATTCAGAACAAGCTTTTTATGAAATTTAAGGATCTTGGCAGCGTTACCAGTTCGTGCACTATTGGTGCATTATTTTTCCCGAAGGCTTTGAATGACTTGGGAGCTAGGATTAACTTAATGTCGTTATTGATTTATAAAAAGTTGGGTTTAGAGGAAATTTAGCCAAACACTGTGGCCCTACAACTTGCTGATCGAACCCTCACATATTCGAGAGGTATTGTTGAGGATGTGTCCATGAAAGTTGACAAGTTTATCTTTCCGATTGATATCATAATACTCAATATAGAGAAGGACAGAAAAGTCACTATCATCCCAGAGAGACCCTTCTTGTGCACTGCTAGAGCACTCATTGATATGGAGAAAGGAGAGCTTACCTTGAAAGTGTAGGATCGAGAGGTAACTTTCAACATTATTAAACCTTTAAGGCTTCGTAATGATCATGATGATTGTTATGCAGTAAGTGTAGTTGATAGAGTCATTAGCAAGGTGTTTAGGGAAAACCACCCTAGGGATCCCTTGAAGCTTCCTTAGCAGTTGATTTTGAGAGAAATGATGATGATTTTATTAAATGCTTGAATTTGTTGGATGTTTCATCCTTTGTCATGAGGACACATTTGAGATATTGGACTTTTCTTCTTCTTCGTCCTCACTAGTGAAGCCATCTATTGAAAAACCTCCTAAATTAGAGCTTAAACCTTTGCTAAATCACTCAAGGTATCCATATCTTGGCAATTCATGCATTCTTTCATTTTGATTGAGGGCCAATGAAAATGCCAAAATCAACAAGGACAAGACTAAGAAGCATGATAGGAAAATTGTCGATCGTTGTTTTGAGCTAGGCTAATAAGTGCTATTGTTCAAATCTTGATTGAAGTTATTCCTAGGAAAGTTAAAATCAAGGTGGCCAATGTTGGGATTCAACCTCATGCTCAAATAAGAAAATAATCAAAATTTAAAATATAACGCAATGAAAAAATAAAATAATACTTAATTAGAGAAGCAGTCCAATCCTACAAGATCAATGTTTGTGTTTTCCATGTAACTTTCAAATTAATTATAAACACTCATAAGTTTAATAGGTATATACATTTCTCTAGATATCGTCATCAAGAGCCAATTAAATCTAAAATATTTGATTCTTCACCTTTAGGATTTGACAAATCTTCAGCCACCCAAGTGTTTGGCCTCTAACAATAATCCACATAATGACTGAATAAGACCTTCTCAAAGGTAGGATTTTACTTGTGCTAGCAAGTTTTGTTTCTAAAAAAAATGACTAAAAATTTTTACCGAACCTTATTTTTTTCAAACAAAGAAAACTATTTTTCTTTTCATATCTCATCAAGTGGCTGAAAAGTGGTTTGAGGCTTAGAGTTTTTAGTTTGCTAATATAATATATTTATATAGCCAAACTAAGTTGTAACCCTAAATACAACAGTTGTAATTTAATTTAATTAAGTCACTGAGAACTTAATTAATTTTTCACTTTGTTTTGGTCTCTTTCAATTAAGTCCAACTTAATTAATTATCCTTATTTAATCCCAATCATGTCACTTAATGTGTGTAACCTATTAGGCATCTAACATGTTAACAATAAATATAAATCCTAATGAAATATCAATTTGATAATTAATTTATATTTATAGATCCTAAGCGGCATCTAGTAATACATCATGACCACCCAAATGTTAGAGAGTGAATTAAAGAATTTGACAAAGCCCTTTAGTGATAAGCCTCTTAGTGCAATACGATCTTTTCATCAAATATCCCGGATATGTCATTAAGCATGGCTCAATGTCTACTTATGATATTCCGTATTAGTTCTCATAATTCATGACTAACCTTATGAATTTAGGAAACTAAACTTCCTCAAATTCATCATGCTTTGGCCCAAGACTTTATACAAGTTAATCAAGAATTGAGAACAAGTGAGATACATCCCCTCATATCACTTGGGGTGATGAATCCTCTCTTGACCACTCATTCACCTTCGCACACTTCATAGCATACCCAAAAAGACCCTATTTAGGCATTTGGTTTTTTCCAAACCCGTAGAGGTGAAATCAAAGTATGTCATTTCTCATACAAGATGACCTAGTGTCTTAAGTCTAAGGACTAGTTGCATGATTATCACATGAGAACGTTTTCCATAAGCACTTGAGTGAAATACCGAATGGAGGTCACATAGCAGGTCATGTCCAGTGAACTTGTTCTTTAACAAGCACCTACATGTTATCCTCAATTATCCCATATAGTTCAATCTATGAGATCGATTGCTTACTTCTCCACTAAGGAGGCTTAACATGTGCTAGTCTTTGAGCATTGTCAATGCCCTGTCTTGACAATACAATGACCAGGAACAATTTTAGGAACATGGCTTTGATGCATAGTGGTCTCATAATTGTAGCAACATTATAATTCTCTCGCAAGGCGTTTATGTTCCATGGGCTTCATCCAATTAGTACTTAATAACTCCTTATTATTCCACTAACACGAAGGTTTATGACATATAATTATGTGATTAAATATGGATTAAATGACAATATATATTCCTTGACCAATCTAATTGGCTCAAGGGCATATACCAACAATGTCTCAATTACACTTGAGTCAATTGCTAACGTATCCAATATCACACTCTTTCACTTAGCGATTGTGTCTCTACTAAGACAACTCAAATTGCAATATTTGAGAATATGTTAATTTCCATGTTTGATAATCTCTATTATCATAATCGAAATACTAATTTAGATCACAATGAGACCTTGATTCCATTATTATGGCTCTTGTTGTTACTTTAACAACTCAGAATCAAATATTGGTTCATTAAACCAATGACCCAAATATCTCCTCTTTTGTAGCCTAAACAAAAGATTTGAATATGAATATAGATATATTCATGTAGTTATCTCTTGTTTTGGAACCATTCCTATATAACTTGTCAATCATGACTTTATGTCACTTTTAACATTTAGGATTCTCTCTATGTTCTTTAACATGTAATCCTAAATTCTTTTATTGAATCTATTTTTAGGCTCTAACTCTTTAGTCTCATTTTTCTTGTCTTAAACCTATAAATGTATCTAATACACTTTAATGAGTAACTTATCTTACTCCCACTAACTTTATGATGTGCACAAAATATGTTTATCTTATTCAATGTATTCAACTATTTTGAATTTATTACATTGAATAGAGATTATTATCCAATCATTCATGTTGGGTAATTAGTAAACTCATCTTATATGAATAGTACATCAATATGCATCCTACTAATGGTTTGTATTTAATGGATTCATCTCATGAATTATGCATCTTTATGCATCCCATTAAATCAATTTTTTATGCATAGATCTTATCTATTGGATTTCATAATTCCATAACCCGTGACCTTTAACAGTGTCATTAGCTCCCACTATTTCTATCATGTATAGAAACTTTGCCAAGTAAACTTATTTAATTTATTTTGGGGCGTTATATCCATAACTTCTATGTATACTTACATGTCATTAGTCACTTATCATTAGTTATAGGATGAAATCCTCTCAAAGGTTAGTTCATGCGATTAATTGGG
>NW_018397285.1:590084-590354 GCF_002168275.2 Theobroma umbraticum
TTTGTAATTCATCTCTTATGAATACAATATGATAATCAATTATTAATGAGTTCTAAGCAATCTTAATTTAAATTCAAGATTTCAACAAGAATGTTCACTGACTAAATGTGTTCATAATCTTATTATGAATTCATTGAGTTAGGACTCAATATTATCTAAGTCAACTCATTAATTTCCTTTTTGATTCATAATCAAAAGAAAAACACTCTAACAATGATCTTATCATTATGACTTAGTATTGATTATCATCTATGCAAGGTTATACTTAAG
>NW_018397285.1:590364-591012 GCF_002168275.2 Theobroma umbraticum
TTAGAACAATTCCAAAATAAAATGAGATGTAGATATATAAATGTGTATATAAGCTAAGCATCTTATGCTAGCAAAATATACATCTACATTTCCTAAACATAAAATAAAATATTTAGTCATAGGTCTAAAACCAAAACATCTCATCATGGCCATCATGCCATGAAAATATTCAATGTTCTAACATTATTTATTATTCCACAATCCAATCTAGGTCGACAACTTTGATCACCATCAATTAAGGTTGTCCCTTTCATGATCCATAACCCAACCCAACTGCTCAAGTCGAGTGATATATCTTAACATCTTAAGCACAAGAGGCCTTACTGGGTTTTCCTCAAACATCTTACATAGAAACAATTCCCTTGAACTGTCAAATCTCTCTGTGTGACTTTCCTTATCGAACATTTATCTTAGGTTTAGGATAATATCTAGAGCATTCATAGCTTCATGTTGCTTTTGAAGATCTAGAGCCATACTAGCCAACATCACACATGTCGCTTGATCGAGATCATCCATATAAATTCTATAAGCCTCCTTTTCCTCATTTGTAGCATCATAGCTAAGTTCCTTGAGAATAGGACCATTTAAGACATTAGCCTTTTTCTCTTGTTTCAAGACAATCTTGATATTACAAAACTAGTCAATGAA
>NW_018397285.1:591295-595348 GCF_002168275.2 Theobroma umbraticum
TTCTCAATATTTTATCAAAATAATAGCCTTCTTCTACTATTTCGAGAAATTTAACCTTTAAACTTCTTATTGAGCTAGGACCCCTTTCATCCAACCATTATCTTGAGTGACTCAACAAGCCATAATGAAACTAATTAGGTAGGTAACTTAGCTTACCAATTGTATCTTATACAATTCCTAGATCAGTTAGGTGACAACTCTTTGTCTAAACGCATCATATACATTTTACTTAACTAAACCTCTAATACAATGCGGTTATGTGTGACACATCGGAACAACATCGTACTAGTTAAGTAAGACCCACCAATAACTCAAACGTACTAGTATAAAAATTTGACCTTGAGTGACTCAACAAGCCTCCAATTAAAACAACAGTCTAGTTATCTTGTTATATGGTGGAAGGCAACTTTTTGACTCAATGTATTAATGAGGGATTTTTATTTATTAATTCATTGATTAAGGTCTCATTGATTAGGCATTGTTGACATGCATAGCATTTATCGTATTTCACATATATCATATATAAATATATATACTGAAAATAAATCTATCTCATGCCAACTACTAGGATGATTATGGAGTTTTCTAATTTTAGTTTCCTTGAGCCATTAAGGATATTAGTTGGTCAAATTCCTCAGGGGTTTACACAAACACCGTCTTCAAGCTTTGCCTGTAATTTCCTTGAATCACCATGGCACCTTTGGATCACCATCTTCAAATTACAAATTTTTTTTTCAGCTAACCCTAGTTTTACACTTTGATATAACTAATTACAGTTTATAATCAAAAAACCTCGAGCTACATTAGAGGGGAGTTAAGTGAGAAAAGAATTTTACAACTTAGAGAAAATAGAGATAAGGCAGGGTGCGTAGATCCTATTTTAAAATAAATACCATGAGAAATAAATTTAACCATCCATGACCTAATATTCTAAGGTCTGAGTCCATAATCATCCTTATGCTTTATAATCACAATAAAAAACATAGAAATAAATGCAAGCTCAATATCACTTAGTGATCTTATGTGTTATTTGAGAAAAGAATCAATTAATTCACTTAAAGTGCTAGACTCAAATTATTTGATATTGTTTTATTTCAATTTAGTGTTTAAGAAATTCTCAATTTTAAAACACTTAAAGTAACCATTTTACTTCTTATTTCTTTTTAAAAATTCATTGAAATAAAATTTTCCTATTTAAGACTTTCAATTTTAATTCTTTCCATAATTAAAACTCCTTTTAATCTTGAAAACCTCTTTATTTTAGGTAAACTTCCTAAAATATATCTAGGACAACATTTTATTTCTAACATTTAGAACATGGATTAGTTTCCTAAATTGTATGTTATTCAAGTTAACTAAATGATTACTTAACAAATTTTAGAAACTTTTAGTCAAACCAAAATTTAAAGAAAGTTCAATGCTATCGCATAACTTTAGGAATTTCTTGTAAAGTAGGAAACTATTTCCTATGAATTTCCTAATTTAAAATACTATCTTTAATTTTAGGAATTTCTTTTAAAATAAGAAACAATTTCCTATTTTTATGAATCACCCAAAATTAAAATTCTAACCTTAATTTTAGGAATTACCTTTAAACTAGAAAACAATTTCCTATTTTTTATGAATCAACTAAAATTAAAATAAATGGTATTTCAGTGCTCTTAAAACTCCATAAATCATAGTCAAACTCATGAAAAAGCTGTTAAAAATTTCCAGCAAGTGTGTTTAATAGTTAAACACAAAATTCATGAAGAATTAAGCCACCAAAACTTATCATAGTTGTCCAAAATTTTTTGAATTGAATTTTTGTTGTTTTGGAACTTGAAAACATGATTTTTATGAACCTTTTCATACTAAATCAAGTTTAGCCGAAACATGTAGTAATTTAATTTAATAAAACCAATTTTTAACAATTAAAAACTACTCATAACACTTTCCCAATGTTAGTAAAAAAATAATTAGCACATTAATCCCCAAAACACTTCAAAACGATTCGGTTTTAACTTGGCTTAGAACGCTTTTTAATCCATCCATTAATTCTTCATCTAAACATGATTTTAAACCTTTTAAAACATGTTTTAATGAATTAATTACAAGTTGTCCAGATTTAAATTAAAATCAAAAAACAAATATTAAAGAAAGCTTTTAAAATTGATATATACCAAATCAACACAAATCAATCCCATTGATTAACACCAAGAATCAAGCATACAAATTACATGCAAAACATCAAACAAAGGCTCTAATACCACTGATAGGATTCGACCTCATGCTCAAATAAGAAAATAATCAAAAATTAAAATATAACGTAGTGAAAAAATAAAGTAATATTTAATCAGAGAAATAGTTGAATCCTATAGGATCAATGTTTGTGTTTTTCATGTAACTTTCAATTAATTATAAACACTCATAAGTTTAATAGGTACATACCTTTCTCTAGATATCGTAATCAAGAGCCAATTAAATTCAAAATATTTACTTCTTGACATTTAGGATTTGTCAAATCTTCAGCCAGCCAAGTGTTTGGTCTCTAACAGTAATCCGCACAGTGACTGAATAAGACCTTCTCAAGGTAAGATTTTACTTGTGTTAGCAAGTTTTATTTCTCAAACAAAATAACTAAAAATTCTTGCCGAATCTTTTTTTTTCAGACAAAGAAAACTATTTATCCTTTCTTATTTGATGAAATGGCTAAAAAGTGGTTTGAGGCTTAGAGTTTTTAGTTTGCTAATATAATATATTTATATAGCCAAACTAAGTGGTAATCCTAAATACAACAATTGTAATTTAATTTAATTAAGTCTCTAAGAATTTAATTAATTTTTTACTTTATTGTGATCTCTTTCAATTAAATCTAATTTAATTAATTATCCTTATTTAATCCCAATCATGTTGCTTAATGTGTGTGACCCATTAGGCTTCTAACATGTTGGCAATTAATATAAATCACAATCAAAAATCAATTTGATAATTAATTTATATTTATAGATCATGAGCGACATCTAGCAATACATCATGACCACCCAAATGTTAGAGAGTCAATTAAAGAATTTGACAAAGCCCTTTAGTTATAAACCTCTTAGTGCAATACGGTCTTTTCATCAAATATCCCAAATATGTCATTAAGCATGGCTCTTATGACATTCTATATTAGTTCTCATAATTCATGACTAACCTTATGAATTTAGGAAACTAAACTTCCTCAAATTCATCATGTTCTGGCAAAGACTTTATACAAGTTAATCAAGAATTGAGAACAAGTGAGATACATCCCCTCATATCACTTAGGGTGATAATATAATATATTTATATAGCAAAACTAAGTAGTAATCCTAAATACAATAATTGTTATTTAATTTAATTAAGTCTCTAAGAATTTAATTAATTTGTACTTTATTTTGATCTTTTTCAATTAAGTCCAATTTAATTAATTATCTTTATTTAATCCCAATCATGTCGCTTAATGTGTGTAACCCATTAGGCTTCTAACATGTTGGCAATTAATATAAATCCTAATCAAAAATCAATTTGATTATTAATTTATATTTATAGATCATGAGCATCATCTAGCAATACATCATGACCACCTAAATGTTAGAGAGTCAATTAAAGAATTTGACAAAGCCTTTTTTTTATAAACCTCTTAGTGCAATATGGTCCTTTCATCAAATATGCCAAATATGTCATTAAGCATGGCTTTTATGACATTCTATATTAGTTCTCATAATTCATGACTAACCTTATGAATTTAGGAAACTAAACTTCCTCAAATTCATCATGTTTTGGCCAAATACTTTATACAATTTGATCAAGAATTGAGAGCAAGTGAGATACATCCCCTCATATCACTTGGGGTGATAAATCCTCTCTTGACCACTCATTCACCTTGTCACTCTTCATGGAATACCCGAAAGCACCCTGTTAGGCATTGGTTGCTTCCAAACCCGTAAGGATGAAATCAAAGTATGTCATTCCCCATACAAGATGACCTAGCGTTTTAAGTCTTAGGACTAGTTGCACGACTATCACATGAGAACATTTTCCATAAACACT
>NW_018397285.1:595358-622084 GCF_002168275.2 Theobroma umbraticum
ACCAAATGGAGTTCTCATAATGGGTCATGTTTAGTGAACTTGTTCTGTAATAAGCACCTACATGTTATCCTTAAGTATCCCATATACTTCAATCTATGAGATCGATTGCTTACTTCCCAACTAAGGAGGCTTAACATGTACCAGTTTTTGAGCGTTATCAATGCCCTGTCTTGACAATACAATGACCAGGAATAATTTTAGGTACATGGCTTTGATGTATAGTGATCTCATAATTATAACAACTTTATAATTCTCTTGCAAGGCCTTTATGTTCTCTGGGCTTCATCCAAGCAGTACTTAATAACTCCTTATTATTGCACTAACATGAAGGAAAACCTCTATCACATATAATTATGTCATTAAATATGCATTAAATGACCATATATATATATTCCTTGACCAATCTAATTGGCTCAAGGGCATATACCAACAGTTAGGACCTTTTCTTGTTTCGTGAATGTTCCCACATGGTATAGTGGAAGTTCTTGATGCTAAGAATAATGGGAAGTTTAAGGTCAATGGGCAATGGTTGAAGCATTATTTGGGAGGTGACCTCGATCGTTGACGTTCATCCATCTATCTTTTTGACCCTTACTAAGCTTGAGGAAAGTTCAACTGAAGACTTTAAAGCAAGCACTACTTGGGAGGCAACCCAAATTTCTGAACCATTCCTTGTTTACCTTATGCATTTGTGGTAGTCTTGTTCAGTTTTAGTTCTAGCATTATTTATAATTTTCATTTCCATATGGTTTTTAGCCTTGCATATTTGCTGACTTTGAATTATGTAATCCCTAGTTATGCTTTTCTGTTTTTGTAATTAGGTTTTTGTATTATTATTTTCCATTTATATGTTTTTATAGTTAATTTGTTATATGGTGTTCTTTATTTTGTAGGTGAAAAGGAGTGCTTGACAATAAGCATGGCACTATGGCATTGTTCTCCCAACACCGCAATGCCAATAGGGACTAATTAAGCCGCATTGCAGTAATCATAGTGCCATGATGTTGTGATCCTAGTGTCGCAACACCACAAATTGAATGAAAATTATCTTGAGAGGGTAGTGTTAGCCCTCTAGCGCCATGACGCTACCATTGCTTAGAATGAAAAAGTAAGAAAGAAGTTGCAACCAAAGAAGTTAGTGCCACGGCACTGAGTTGAAAGAGTCCTTTTTATTTAAAACCTTATCTCTCTCTTTTTCTATCCCAGTCAACTCTAGCTGCAAATTTCTCTCTTCTCCCTCTCGGAATGCTTTCCAAAAGCCTCTTAAATATGTGCAAGGTGCCTTACTTTCCAATTTTCGTTCAAAAGTTTATTTTTGGAAATCGGGGAGGCATCGAGCCTGGGCATCTTAGCACCGAGACAAGCTGCGGCGACACTCCTTTTTGGCTCTGCAATGGTCTACTCTAGGCCACTTGTATGGTGCACCTTTCCAGCTCAACACTGTAGCCACAATCCTCCCAACGTTGTGGTGGTAGTTTCTTCATCACCACGACCATGAGTAACTCAAAGTTGCAGCCTCAGTTGCGATGCTGCCTTGTGTGCAGAACTGCATCTAGCTATCATCTTCGAAAGTGATTTTTACCTCGATCTAGTTTGAACTGGACAAAGTGGTAAACATGAAAGTTGTATCCCATTCTCTTAATTTTCAGATGAATAAAAATCACATCAATTGGACTTCTGTAGCTCGAGTTATATTTAAATTACTGCAGCATTTACGAGTGACACTTTCACCATACTTATGCTATCATAGCTCAATTTCACCTTGCACATCACATATCTTGCACAAAACCATAAGAGAAATCGACATTAACTCTTCTTAAAGTAAATTAAAAACAAAATAAAGTAAAATTAAACTAAAACAACTTAATTTAACTATTCAACATGTAATCTAACTTACATTAAAAAAATACCAAAAATGCTAAAATCTGAACCTAAGAACTCAAAACAGTAGCTACTAAAGTCCTTAAAATATGTTAAAAATAACTCTATATAACAGAGTTATCAAACCCCGAAACTTAAGATTTTGCTAGTTCACGAGCAAAAAAAAAAACCAAATGCAATAACTTAAACATGAAACATTTCAGTAGAGTTCAATTGCACCATTTCATTACTTAGCTTTAATATCCTCAAGAGTTAATCTATATTCATAACTCTAATCCGCATACAAATATTATTCAAGTTCAGGTCTCAATTCAAATGCAAGCTTATCACTGAGTGAATTTTCGTGTATGTGCGCAATCATCTCACCTAGGCATTGTACAATCTAGATAAGTTTATGTTTAAGCAAAATTCTAATTAGTAATTAAATTCCATAAGTTTGCTTTTCACCTCTCGCTTCACGAATGTAGACTGACACTAAATTAAGGATCAATAGGACTTTAATTAGCTTGTAATGTATGGATGGGGTCAAGGTGAGATATGCGACAATGTATGGTTTAAATCACCCTAAGCACATATGCACTCTAGGACTTATTAAAAGCTTTATTTTTAGTCACCTAATATACCCCTTTTCATCAAGACTTTTTTTTTGTTCATCACTTCATCATTTTTCTTCTTTTTCCTTTCCTTTTTTCCTTTTTTCAATTTCATACCCTCAAACTTATTTCTTTTATTGGGTAGTGTGATAAATACAATCATATTTGGAACTTTTCTCCACTTTTCATATTTACTACCTCTTTCACTATTTTGCTCATAACATCCCTAAATTGACTTGTGTACTTAGGAATGAGGGATGCAAAACTAGTGGAAGTATCTATAAAAGGGTCTAGGCTGAAAATTAAGTGTTGAAACAAAGAAAAGGTATCATTTGGCTTAAATGGGAAACTAAGGATAAATTCTATAAAAGAGGGTAAAAAAGGCTTAGTCGATCCAAAAATGGCTTAAATTATCTCCTTAACTTAGTCTAAGATTTCGCCTTGAGAAAGAATCAAATAAATTCTAGAACTTAATACATAATTCAAAATTTTCACATTCACATAAACCTTCTCTAAATTCGTACAATGAATCCAAGAAAAAGATCTAGTGCTCAAAATGTAGAAATGTCAATCTAACAATAAACCTTAGCATAAGAATTTACATAACGCTCAAACAATATTCACATATTTCAAAGAATCAAGGTGTGAAGATAACCAAGTTCTCATCGTTGGATAGATAAATTAAATGAAGCTGGCACAATTAAATCTAGTTCAAATGCAAATGCACATGCATCAATTGAAATTAAAAATCACGACACGACCACTAAACTTAAAATTCCCCCTTAAACTTAAAATGAAATTCGTTTGCAATGTTAAAAAAAATAAAAGATAGGAATGAAACTAGTGGGTCATCTATTGATATCTTCGTCTTTATCATCGTGCAAGTCCTCTGCTGTGGGACCATCCGGGACCATAGGAAAAAAGCTCATATCCATACCAACATGTTCAGCATAGGCACACATCATTTGCTCCATGGATTGCATTCATGTCGCCTGATGATACATTTGAAGTTTCAGCCTTTCCATTAGCTAAGACATGGAAAGATGTTGAGGTGGACCCCGAGGTGGTGGATGGCATGGAATCGAAGACTAACTTCACTCGACTGCTAACAGCTCTCGAGCATAAAATTGATTCATAATTCCAGCATCCAAAGGAGCTTTAGGTTGCAAGATTTCTTCATTCTTATCCCAATTAATGCATGCGTTCTTGCACACGGCGGTGATCAACGAGGGATACCATAGACCATCCTTAAGTGAGCAAGCAGCTTGAACAAAACTGTTATATATCACTTGGCCCATATTGATTAACATGCTAGAAGGAATTGCATATAACAAAATAGCTCTATCTTTTGTCACATCACTAATATGTTTCACAAGGAATAGCCTCGAAGCCAAAAGTGATACCAAAGCTTAAGACCTGTCTTCATGGTATTAGCTTTAAAAGGCATAGGTATGCCTTTAGTCATTATCCATTCTGCCCCTTTATCAAAAAGTACACTAATGACCCATCCAAATCAATGTTACCCATCAAGAATTGGCCATAGTCATTATTTTCAACTTTAGGTAAGTAATAAAATTGATTGATGGTTGCACTATCAAAACAAACCTGACATTCTCTCACAAACATGTGGCCATGGATGTGTTTAGTGGTATTAACATAGAAATCTCAAACTACTGGTAAGACAATGACCTTCAGTTATTCACAAAATTGCTCCCATTGCCTCTCAGTGATGACCTTATGAATATAACTTATATAGCTCAAGATGGAGATCAATGCCACGCTTTGGAATAAGAAATTTATGCACTAGTGATTGAGCATGTATCTCAGTGGCATCAGCAGACGCAAATTTATTGTGATAGAATTGAGCCCCACTACCACTCCTGCTAGTTCTTTTCTTAGGTACCATCCCAATCACACAAGTAGGAAGAATTTACTGCTAAAACAAGTAATCACAGTCTAATTAAATTACAAATTCAATTATATAGTAGTATTTGAAAACATAAACTACACCACCCACAAATTTTATGCCAATTCAAATATTGATGCACATTATTCATCCTTGTAAAAAAAATTAAATTCATCACAAATCCTTGAAAGATAAAGAAAATCCAGTACCTTTAGTTTAATCTAGCACAAATTCAAGCAACCCATTCACCAATAAACAGTATATGTTCCACAATATTTAGAACTAACAAATCTTAAAAGTAGTGGAAGAAATTGACCTACTTGAGTGAAGAATGCATAAAATGTGGAGAATGAATGGAAGAACAACCTTACTCTTCACAAAAAAGTGATGAAATTCACAAATTTTGGGTGGTTGGGATGTGGGTGGAAGGAAGAGGAAGAAATCTAAAGGTTAGAGAGAAAAGGACACCCTAAAAGATGAAATAGGATGAAAAATGAAAGAAATGGAGGTTTTAAAATAAAAGCCCTACGACACTGTGCCATGACTCTCTAGCCCTAGCTCGATGTATGGGTCGAGAAATAAACTATTGTCAAAGTTGGATTGATCACAAATCTCTCTTGATTGCTCTTGAATTCTTGCTTGATTCTAAGCTTTAAGTCTTTAGAAAAGTTGATGCCATCTCCTCCTCTGAATGCGCTCAAAAAACCTTTTAAATATGTGCAAAATGCCTTACTTTCTAATTTTTTGTTGAGAGTTTATTTTTGGAAATCGAGGTGCTGTCATGACCTTGGCACCATGACAAGCCATGGCGACGCTCTTTTTTTGGTGCCGTAGTAGTCCACTCTCAGCCACTCGTATGGTGCACCCTTCCAACTCAGCACCGAGGCCATGATCCTTCCAACATTGCTGCCATGAGTAACTTAAAGCTTTGACCTTAATTGCCATGCTGCCTTGTGTGTAGAATTACATCTATCTATCATATTCGGACGTCATTTTCGCCTCAATCTAGTCAAAACTGACAAAAGTGGTAAACATGAAAGTTGTAGGCCATTATCTTAGCTTTTCAATGAATCCAAAGTCACATCAATTGGACTTCTACAACATGAATATTATCTTTCAATTACTACAACATGAATGAGTGACACTTTCACCATGCTTATGCTATCATAACTCAATTCCACCTTGCTCATCACATATCCTACACAAAACCATGAGAGAAATCGATATTAACTCTTCTAAAAGTAAATTAAAAACATAATAAAGTAAAATTAAACTAAAACAGCTTAATTTAACTATTCAACATGTAATCTAACCTATATTAGAAAAACACCTAAAATGCTAAAAGCCAAGCCTAAAAGCTTAAAGGTCTAGCTACAAAAGTCCCCAAAATGTGTTAAAAAATAACTCTATATAATAGAGTTATCAACCAAAATCCTAGAAAAGCAAATTAGTTCATAATATCTAAAGAAAACATAATCCAAAGAAAATTATCCATTAATCCAAGGCAAAGGAAATAAGAGAAACACAAAAGTAAAGAAATAAACTAATGATTGAAGCTTTTGATATTGATTCTCACTCAATTTTTCATGCTTTATTACTTTTTTTTTACTTCTTTTCTTTAAAATAGTTGCTTGGTGTCCTCTTCTTTCTTTTTCTCCAAAAAAACCTATTTGTTTCCACTTGAAAAGCTCTAAATTTTGAAAATTGTAAGTGCACAAAAAATAGGAATTTCTTCGACTCACGTGGTTCTCATTTTCCAAAGCTATCACTGTTATTTCTTTGTGTTGGTGCTCGTGCTTTACTCTTTTTCAGCATCATGGCTCTTAAAGTTCTGTCTTGACTTTTGTTCTTGTTGTTTATTTTTTACCCACACAAGTATATGTATCGTAAAGATAATATAATGATGAGTAAATTGTCGATCTCGCAAGGAATTGAATTAATTCTTACAATTAATTGCCGAATTACACACCTAATTTTATCTAGACAATAAAAATTGAATTAAAAAGCAAAATTAAATCAAACCTAACAACTAAAACTAATCTAATTTACTTAGCAAAATTATTTTATTAGACTTGATGGATTTCTAGACCTGAGATTATGATGCCTCTCAATACTTTATCTGAATATTGTCTCTTTCTTGACTTAGTTTAATAGATTAAGTTGTTAACCTAGAGTCCTGAATTATTTACAAGTCTATATAAAGTTTCCCATAAAAATATCTTTCTCAATTAATTTAATATATGTCTATGCAAATTAAATTGAAGAAAGCTTCATTAAATTTGTGCTTTAATCCTTGCTACGTATGGCTTATTCATGTACGTCTATCCTATATGCAAATCAAATGACCTAATCAACTAAGTGCATTCACTCATATGCTATTTTATTCAAAGTCTACCTAAATCTACTTCGTCAAGGTTTAACTTAGGTTTTTAGATCAATCTAATTGGTGATTAGGCAATTAAAGCATTAAGAACAAAATAAAATAAACAACTTTAAAAGCATTAAACATAAGCAAAAGAGAGGTAAATGAATTAGACTACGTATTAAGTGCAATCGTATTCTTAGATAAATGAATTAGTTCCCCATGAAGTCACACATCATCATCAAATTAAGTTTAATCATCAAAAACAAATCCAAGAAAATAAAAGAACAACAGAAAGAGAAAAGGAACTTAAGAGTTGAAATCTTGATTACCAAATCTTCTTGAATCCTTCAATTTCTTCTTATCTCCTGTGATCCTTTTCTTCAATGATTTTGTGGCTTGATTCTTTGCTCTCAACTAGGTGTTTCACTATTGTCTCTAAAAGTCCTCCAAAAAGTTGTTTTCATAGGGCTTTGAAGTTAAGTCAAGTTCAATGAAGAAAGAAGTCAATTCCAATAAGGATTTCCTTATCAGACTATGTGAGTTGTAACCTACCCTCACCAAGGCTGCGACCTCAACTATTTAATTAGCAAAAATTGTAATTGCTCTAAGACTACTGTAGTACTTCAACTTCGACAATAATTTTTACCAACTTCCAAGCTAAATTGGGAGAAGTGGTAAACATGAAAGTTCTAGCTTTTTCTCTTATGTTTCCAATGGTTTAAGAATCAAATTTGGAGCTTTGTAAGGAGTGCTATGGTTGAAATACCGAAATATGTGCAATGAAAGTCTACACCTCAAAATTGCTCTCTCTTTTCCATTAAAATTCTTCCTTCAATAAACACCTACAAAAGCATAAATAACTCAATAACAACCTATCTTAAGCACATTAGCACAATTAAAGCATAAATTAACTAAGATTAGATTCACCTAAATTATTTAACTTAAAATAATTATATAAAACTTGCTAATTTCTATATATTACTATAAGAACTAAGCTAAATTACTATCAAAATTAAGACCAAATAACTCAATATCATAGAGTTATCACACCCCTAAACTTAAGATTTTGTTAATCCTCGAGCAAAACATAGAAAAGAAACTAACTTACGAAAAATAATTTTAGATGAGTAAAACAAAATAGATAAAGTAACTACTAGAGATAATATGCACAAACTCAATGATTCTCCATAATTTTCTCAAAAGTATGGCTATCAATCTTTAACTTAAGGAAAACGTAGGCATCATTTAAATTCATGTTTCAACTCTAATGCAAGCACATTCTTGAATGGATATTCTTGTGTGTGAAATCTTTTACCAAGAATATTATGACATTCGAATGAGTTTACACCAACACAAAATTCAAATTAGAACTAGAATTTCATAGGTTTACTTTTCATCTCTTTCTCTGTTAATGTGGACTAATACTATGTTAGGGATTAATAGGTCTAAATTAAGCTTGTAATATGTGGCTAAGGTTAATTTAAGATAAAAGATTTAATGTTGCTCAAATCACCCTAAGCACATAATTATTCTAGGACCTATATATATATATCTCCATTTTCATTCTCCAAGCACACCTTTTTTTCCACATTTGAACTTTTGCTTTGTTGACATTTTTTTCTTCTTTTTCTCGTTCTTTTTTTCACAATTTCACAATTTTACACACTCAAACTTATTTTCTTCATATTGTAAGTAGTGGAATGATTTTTAAAATTTTTAACTCTTTTCACATCAACATCACCTTTCTACCATATGCTTTTAACTCAATATATATTTCGTAAAACAATATACATGCTTAGAAGTGAGGGTTGCAAAATTGGAAAATTTTTTTGAAGCTAGGCTTATTATTAAGTGGTTAAACAAAGAAAAGGGAAATTAGGCTCAAAAGGTATACTAGGGATAAAAATATATCAAGGTTAGCTTGAAAGGCTCAAACCGTCCGAAAATCTCCTAAGTCATGTCCCTAACTAAGTATTGCCTAAGATTTCACCTCAAGAGAGAATCAAGCAAATTCTAAAATTTAGGACATAATCTATAATTTTATATCAACATAAATTTTCTCTAAATATTCACAATAATCCAAACCAAAAGATATAGGGCTCAAAATTATGGAAATCACATCCTAACAATGATACTTATCAAAAGAATTTAGCATGAATCCAAACAAAAACCTTATTCACCAAAAGTTAAGAATTTAAGGCAACTAGTTATCATCATTAGATAGGGAATCATTGAAAAAATTGGCACGACTTTTCTCTAGATTCCTAAAATTCTAGCAAGTAATAAATTAACTATCAATTAATTCTAATTATTTAAAAATATAAATAAACATGCAAATAAAATTAAATCTAAAACTTCCACAGAGTACTTATCACTAGAAAAATAAATTCACTACCCCAAACTTAAACTAAACATTGTCTTCAAAGTTAGAAAAAATAAAGGAAAGTTAAAAAAAACTCCCTTGATGGTTACATGAATCTAGTGAAGCTCTAGTCCTCAGCATTATGCTTATTGTCCTCAGCCTCATTAGCAACCCTAGGAGGATTAGGTGCTAGTGGAAGGGCAGATATGTCCATTCCCATAAAAAAACCATAACCTCGAAACATGTGGTACATATGTTGATTACATTAGGTCTGATAAGTCATGTGTTGCTCAAACTAGTGCCTAAGTTACTTAATTAGGTGCTAAAGGTTCTCAATTCTTTAAGTCATTGATAGTTGTTATGTCTTGGTCTAGTGGGTGAAAGATGGTGCATAGAAAAAGAACTACACCTTGTAGAATGTTGAGGTTGTCTGAGGATGAGATTGATATCAATTGGGAGTTTAGGGTGTAACAACTCCTCACTGGCATCCTAGTGTATACTAGCTTGGTCGCACATAGTTGTAATCAAAGAAGAGAATGACAAGCCATCATGCTTTGTTTGTGTAGTGTGAGCAATGGTTTTGTAAATTACACTACCAATATCAATTGTGCGTCCTATAATGATGGAATGAATAAGGATGGCTCAATCTTTTATGACATCACTGAGATGTGATGTGAGAAATAATTTGGAATCCACAAAATATAACCATATCTTAGAAGTTGGCTTCATCACATTCCTCTTGAATGAAACCGGTGCATTGTTGAAGATTCGCCTTTGAGCACCTTTTTCATAGAGAATACAAAGGATACCATCCAAATCCTCATGCTCAGCCAAGTATTGACTATAGCCATTGTTTTCAATATCAAGAGCTTCATAAATTCATTGATGGCATGGCTCGAGAATGTAACTAATTTGCCTTGCATAAAGACTAAATCATTAGTAGCTTTAACATCATTAGTGTATAATTCTCTTGCTAGAGGGATAATCACAACTTTTGCGAGGCACAAAATTTTTGTCAGTGGTGTTCATTAATCATTGGCTGAAGACCAAGGTGTGTATTCAACCTTCGATTTAGTCCTCGTTCGACTATTGAAATTTTGTTAACTAGAGAACTGACATGTCTAGCCACAATGTCAGGTGACCTAAATCTAATGTGATTAAACTAACCACTGGAATTTGGTCTTGCTCATTTGGGTGTCGTTCTCAACTTTCCTACAATTAATTCTCAACCAAAGGAAAGAAAAATACCAGCAAAACATAATAGACCACCAACAATATCAACCCATATATCTTCATATCAAAATAAATTAATGCCCGTAGTATCAAGTAACAGTCTAGCAATTAAAATTTTTTTGGACTACTAGGCATTAAAAATAATTTGAAATCAATAAACTTACTCATATTCCCAATTTCAGCTTACCTTGGAAATTTAAAGCACAAATCCTAAAAAAGATACCATAACCAAAAAATAACTAACCATACCCAAGAAACATCAATATCCATCACAAATGTCCAACAAAATAAGTAATGTGAAGCAAGACAAGAATATTTCTTAAAAATAATAAAAAAAGAGAAAATTTATAGATATATAAAAATAAATATAGGAAAGAGAAATAAAAAAGAAATATAGAAAATTACTAGAAATCTTAAACAAAAATGTGGAAAATAAGTGTGGAAGGAAGGATAATTATGTGGGAAATGGGTATGGAAAGATATTGGTCAAAGAAGAATGGGTTATGGAGAATTGATGTGAAATGTAAAGTTGTGGGTTGAAGAAAGGAAGGAAATAAATACAAGAAATTGCACTAAAAAGGAAGAGTTAGGGCTACTGGGGTGAAGAGGGGTTTTAAATAAAGAGAGAAAAATGACTAGGGGGTGCCCATTTTTAGCAACCCACAATAAAACAAAAACATGAATAGTGGGCTACCCTTTATTGGTAACAAACAATAGAGGAGTCGCGGCCTACCTTTAGGGGCACTGCAGCCTACTTTGTTAGCCTTCGTAAGGCCATGGCCATGCTGAGTTGCAGCCTTGAGGGTGCCAAGTTTTTCTTTTAAATAAACATGTGGTCGTAGCTCGAATGGTAAGGTCTTCGGGAGGCCAACCTACCCTATCTCTCTTTTTTTTTCTTTTTTTTTCAAATATGAATGAGAGGCCATGACTTGTGGCCTATTGAATCGCTGCCTACATAATGCCAAGCTTGGGATGTTGTAGCCTAATGAGTGAATCAAATACATATATTTATCGGGGGATTAAATACCATATTAGTCTAAGTTAGACTGGATTTAGGATCGTATTTAGTTGTTTTTATTTATTTTATTAGTTTAGTTTAATTTATGTTTAAATATTTATTTTAAGTTAATAATGTTAGTTTTATGTTGCTTATATTTATTTTTACGTATTTGTAAGAGTAGGATCATAAATAATTTCAATTGGTGAAGAAAGGTACATAATGGACAGGTGCTTCATTAGCATATGTTTTTGTTTTTCAAGCATATCTCCCACTACAGAAGTCTAAATGACATTATTTTTGAACCATTAGAAAGCTAAGGCGTAGGGCTACAACTCTAATGTTTACTACTTTGCCCAGTTCTAAACTAAAGGTGGTCAAAATCTTTATCAAATTAAAAGTATTGCACTAGAAGAACAAAATTGAGCAGAACATTTGAGAGCGGTGGCTATGAAAAATAAGAGCTGTGATGCTCTCCATATTTTTCAAAACAAACAAGATTATAGGATTTTGGAAGATAAGGCTTTTAGATGCTATTTAAGGGGTCTTTTTCAAAAGTTTTTAGGAGAAGGCAACAAGTAATTTCTCTGGAGAAAAAGAGCCGAAAACAAAGCAAGAAAGTAAGAGAATTAGAGGGAAAATCAAGATCACAAAACTTCAACTATTAGTTTTCTCTCTACTTTTGTGTTTTTCTTATTTTTTTTTAACTTGGATTAATGGCTAATTTTCTTTGGATGAAGTTTTTATTAGATATTATGAACTAAACTATTTTTCTAAGATTGTAATTGAACTCACATATAATTTGAATTTTTAATCTCTTTCTTGCTTATCATTAATGGGATTTGAATTGTTTATTCTAATTTGTACTTAATGCTTTTAATTGCCAAATCACCAATTAAATTGATTAAGGAAGCTAAACAAACTTGGGAAAGGGAGTTTGGTGTAGACTAAAATTGGGATAGCTTATGATCATATTAATTGATTTGCGTATAGGATAAGGATACACCTATAGGCCATATGTAGCTAGATTAAAGCCTAAACTTAATGAATCTATTTTAATTTCAATTCAGATAGGGATATAGTATTTTGGTTAAAATAGATAATATTTATAAGATGAGTCGGGAAACCTTTATAAATAATTTAGGACTCTAGGTTACCAATTCAACCCATTGAAATAAGTTGAGGAAGAGAGGTAAGATTTAAATGAAGCGTGAGGGATGTTGTAATCCTAAGCTTGCTTGATTTGATATTTAGTCAAGTTATTGTTACTTGGATTTTTCTTTTTATTTGAAATTTTGGTTAATTAGTTTTAGTTAATTAACTAATTTTGATTGTTTAGATAAGATTAAATTGTTATAATTTTAGTACTTTGTAAAATTTTAGATTAATTATCTGTGGGATAGATACTCTACTTGCTTATATACTTTTTATTTGATATGTATACTTGCATAGTAAAATTTTAACGGACAAGTTTTTGGAGCCATTGTTGGGGAATTGTTTCTAAAATTTTTACTAATACTAACACTAAGGAAATATAGTCTTAATTCAAAATTTTTTTATTTTATTTTTAGGTATTTTTGGTTGAGGTGATGAATTATTGTAACTATCAGTGGACATCTGAATAATTTGTGCCTAGGATGGTTGCTAGTGATTATGAATTGGCTATTAATGCTTTGGCCATTGAAGTATATGCGTTGTGTCAAAAAATTGACACTTGGGGTGTTAATGTTTTTCAAAGTCTTTTTGTGACATGCGAGCTTTGTGGAGATAGGCTTTCAAGTGATTGTTGTCCAACCTATTATGAATCAATGCAATTTGATGGGAGCTTCAATGGGCAACAAAACAATTCGTACTCCAACAGTGATAACTCATGGTGGAATCACCCAAATATTTCATGGAGTAATGATCAGGGTCTTACATATTGATCTCAACCTATTTTTTAGCATGATTTCTAGTCACAAGTTAAAGCCCCTATTCTTGAGAAGAAGCTAACTTTGGAGGATATGTTGATGTAATTCATGACAAAGAATGATGCCATCATTCAAAGTCAAGCAGAATCAATCCAAAATCTTGAGACTTAATCAGGTCAACTCATTAATTACATAAACAATAGGCCTCAAGTAATTTTACCAAATGACACTGAGCCTAATCCTAGAAGAGAAGAATATGGTAAGCATCTTGATGAGGTGAATGGCAAGAACATGGTAGATGATGGAGATAAAGTAGATCAAGAAAATACTTCCAGCAATCAAGTTCAAAATGAAAAAATTAAGCAAGAGAAGAAAGTATCTACACCACCACAAGTCAAGCCATATGTGCCTCCCATTCCTTTTCTAGATACAGTTGATAAGTTATTTAAGGAGGTTGTTGATTGGAAAATCCAAAGAAACTCATTGTAGCTTGTTTGGTTCAAGATGTAAAAACAATGGACAAGAATGAGGAACTCACAAATGTTACACATGTTTTGAAGGTTATACCAACAGTGCATTATTCAAGAAGAACTCAATTTGACAAGTTGGGTAAAAGTCTACTTATTCCACCACCTTGGGTTAAGCAAGCACTAAATTTTGAGTTAAAGCCACTACAACCTCATCTTAGGAGAAGACTACTTTCATACCTCAAACTTTTTCCATGCAAACTCAAATTTCCTTAAAAGGGTGAATGAAGACCTCAATCAAAGTCAAGCAAGTGACTGTAAAGTAGTGCTTCTTGGGAGGCAAGTGAAGCTATATCCTTTAAGATTTACTTGTTATTTTAGTTACATTTTGTTTTTCTAAGTAAATAAGTAGTTATAACCTCTCCCTAGCTTGTTTTGTTGTGTATGCAGATTTGGAAAGCATGAAGATAAGGAGAAAAAAATTAGAGCTTTTAATGCACTGCCACCATTGATAAGGGATTTTAATTTTCTTATATATCTTTTTAAGCTTTTCACATTGAGGACAATGTACAATTTAAGTTTGGGGGAAGGTTTTATTGTTGTTAGTTTTTGAGATGTTTTTAGGTTAGTTTATTTTTGTAATTTTTTTTGTTTTTAGGATTTATTTAGGAATGCTTAAGATGAAATTGCCTATTCCATGATATTACCAATCCTAGGATCATATTTTGATTATCTTTCTATTTTGATTCTTGGTTTGATATAGACATGAATTGAGTGACTGTGATATTCTTTTCTTAGTTTCATTATAAAATGCAATTTCCAATAATCTGTACACTAAATCTTTTACTTAGAATTATCATGTAATTTAGAGAAAGTTTCTGTTGATAAAAAGTATAGTGAAGTCAAGGATTTTAGAATTTATTTGATTCTCTCTCGAGGTGAAATTCTAGATAACACTTAGGATGGAACATGATTTAGGCCATCTTTGGACCATTTGATCCTTTCAAGCTAACCTTGTCAAACTTTTATCCTTACTATGCCCCTTTGAGCCTAATTTCCTTTTTTTTTTGTTTAACCACATGATAATAACCTTAGCCTTAAAACAAAATTCCAATTTGCAACCCTCACTCCTAAGCCTGTATATTGTTTTAGGAAATATAGATTGAGCTAAATGTTGAAAAAGGTAGAAAGGTAGAGTTGCTAAAAAAATTTTCAAAAGTTGTTAGAATTCACCCCACTACCTACAATAAAAATAAATAAATAAGTGTGCGGGTATGAAATTGTGATAACAAAAAAAAGAGCAAAAAAAGAAGTGTTGAACAAAAAGCAAAAAATTGCTAAAAATGGTGTACTGGGTAAAGGAAAATAAAACTCTTTAGCTCTTAAAATAATTACGTGCTTAAGGTGATATTGAGTCACATTATATTCTTTATCATGCTTAGACACTAGCCTTACATTATGACCTTAATAAAGACCTATTGATCTTTAAATAAGTGTTAGTCAATATTAGTGGAAAGAGAGATGAAAAGCAAACCTATGGAATTTTAGCACTTAGCTAAATTTGTCATTGGAATAATCTTATCTGGATTGTATGTTATTCTTTGTAAAAAGATCATTCAAACACACATAAATATTGTGACATCTATTAGAGAATGAACATGTAGTTAAATTGAGCATGAATTTAATGATTATTTATGTTTTACCTTGAGTTTATATTGTGGGATAATTTTTGTTTTTAGTTCTTTCCTTTTGCTTGAGGACAAGCAAAGATTCAAGTTTGGGGGTATTTGATGAGTGCATCAAATACATATATTTAACAAGAACCCAAAAGTTGAAATCTTGATCCCCAAATCTTATTGAATCCTTCAATTTCTTCTCAGCTCCAACGAGACTTTTCTTCAATGATTTTATAGCTTGATTCTTAGCTCTCAACATGGTGTTTCACTGTTATCTCTAAAAGTCCTGCAAAAGGTTATTTTTATAGGGTTTTGAAGTTAAGATAAGTTAGGTGAAGAAAGAAGTCCAATCCAATCAGGATTTTCTCATCAGATTACTTGACCGGTGGCCTACCTCCACAAGGCTTTGGACCTTGACCTTTTAATTAGCAGAAATTGTAATCAGTCTAGGACTATTGTGGTGCTTCAACTTCGACAAGATTTTTGACTATCATCCAAGGTGAACTGGGTAAAGTGATAACATCTAATTTGAAGTTTTGTAAAAAGAGCTATGGTCAAAATATCAAAACATGTGCAATGGAAGTATGTACCTCAAAATTGCTTTCCTTCTTCCACTAAAATTCTTCCTTCAATAAAACACCTACAAAAGCACAAATAACTCAATAACAACCTATCTTAAATACATTAAGACCAATTTAATCATAAAATTAACTAAGATTAGATTCACTCACCTAAATTAAATAACTTAAAATAATTAGATAAAACTTATTAATTTGTATGCATTACTACAAGATCTAAGCTAAATTACTATCAAAATTAAGACCAAATAACTCTATATCATAAAGTTATCAGTTATCCTAGTGCAGTACTTCTAATTCAACAAGGATGTTTCCCATATTTTGATCAAAACTAGGTAAAGTAGTAAACATCAAAGTTGTAGCCCATTCACTCATATTTCCACTGATCCAAAAATCTAGTCAATCAAACTTCTACAGTGAAAGTTATGCCTAAAATATCTCTACAAGTTCAAAAACTTCTACACCTATCCATCCTTTCATGGTTTCACATCCATAAAACTTTATGCACTTGAGAACCTTTAAAACAGAGACTAAATTAGTGATGGCTGAAATTATGTATTTTAACATGAAAATGAGCTAAAATTACTCGAATTAAGGTAGTTTAAACTAAATAACAAAAACATAAAAGCTAACTAAAATAAACTTAAAAACACAAGGACTTAGATATATTTAGCAATCAAAATGTAGCAAAATAACTCTATATAATCGAGTTATCACACCCCCAAACTTACTATTTTGCTAGTCCTCAAGCAAACATAATTTAAAATGTAACAACCTAAATGAAGAAAAACAACTTAACTTGAAATCAATTGCACCAATTCATTAATCACCTTTAACATCCTCAAAAGTTAATCCATATTCTCAACTCTAAGCAACTCACAAACATTATTCAAGTTCACGTTTCAATTCAAATTCAAGCTCATTGTCAATTGGATTTCTATGTGTGTGCAATCTTTTCACGTAGAACATAATACAATTTAGATAAGTTTATCTTCATGCAAAATTCAAATTAGTAATAGAATTCCATAAGTTTGCTTTTCATCTTTCTTTCCACTAATGTAGACTAATACTAAATTAAAATCAATAGGACTTTAATTAGCATATAATGTATGTCTAAGGTTAAGGTAAGATATGGAATAATATATAGCTCAAATAATCTAAAGCACATAATCATTCTAAAACCTATTTAAAGCTTTTTTTTCCTTTACCTAGAATACACCCCCTTTTTTTTCATCAAATTTTTCTTAGAATCAATACTTCAACTTTTCTTTTCTTTCTTTCACTTTTCCTTTCCTCAATATTACACCGCCAAACTTATATCTTTTATTGGGTAGTAAAATGATTGCAATCACACTTTTAATTTTTTTAAGTCACTTTTCATCTTTACTACCTTTTTCACTATATTGCTTGTTATACTTCATAAATTGACTTATGCACTTAGGAATGAAGAATGCAAAAATTGGGAATATTAATATAAGGGTTTAGGATAAAAATTAAGTATTTAAATAAAGAAAATAAGATTAAAAAGGGTAAACTAAGGATAAATATATAACAAGGTGGCTCGAAAGGTTCAATCAATCAAAAGATGGCCTAAATCATTTCCTTAATTATGTATAGACTAGGATTTTGTACAGAGAGAGAATCAAACAAATTCTAGAATTCTAGACATAATTCAAAAGGTCATGTTCATATAAACCTTCTCTAAACATACATAATGAATCTATAGAAAAGATAATGTGCTCTAATTAATGGAAATCACATTATAATAATGAAGCTTAGCATAAGAATTTACATAATGCTCAAACAATATTCACATGTTTCAAAGAATTAAGATAAGAATATAAATAATTCTCATCATTGGATAGATAAATCAAAGAAATTGGCAAAGCTAATTCTAGCTCAAAATCTTAAAATATGCAAAAAAATTTAAAAAATAATGAAAATAAACTAACTTAAAAATATCACAAAAACTAATAACAATAAAACTATCCGTTCAACATAAATTGCACAATGTCCTCAATGTGAAAAGCTAAAAAAGGATAACGAAAATAAACTCTCCTAAAAATGGTGGCGGTTCATTGAAAGTTCAAATTTTCTTTCTCCTTATCTTTATGCTTTCCAAACCTACATATTGAGCAAAACAAGCTAGGGAAAGGTTATAACTACTTATTTAAATAGAAAAACAAAAGCTAACTAAAACAAGAACTAAATCTAAAATGATATAGCTTGGGTTGCCTATCAAGAAGTGCTTCTTTATAGTCACTAGCTTGACTTTGGTTGACGTCGTAGCACTCCCAATTTTTTATGTAAATTAAGTTAACTAAGGATGATCTATGAATATGTGAAGTCTTGAGGACTTTGATGATATGTTATATATGACTAGCATTTGAAAGTGTATATATATGGACACTTATGTAAATTTTTGAGGAAATATGTGATAAATCCTATAGTTGAGGTTTGATTTGAATTTGATGTGATAATTAGAGATATATGTTTATGGATTTGTTGTTATATGATTCATTTGAACAACAAATGAAATTGGGGTGTTAGACTTCAATTTTTGGAAGTTTGAAAGGTTGAGAATTGCCTACAGGGGAAAAATGTATCGATACATTCCCTAATGTATCTATACATTCTTGGCAAGATGAACAATAAAGACCTTTAAAAGATTTTCTGTTATACATTTAAGAATGTATCAATAAATTTGACCAAAGATGAACATATATTGATACGTTATCTAAATGTATCAATACATTTGAGGTAGAGAGCACCTAAGGGAAAAAGTATCAATACATCCTTCTCATGTAATGATGCATGTTAGGCAGTGAACTATTCTACTCGAAAGCTATTAATACATTGCCAAATGTATCAATAGATTTAGCTGAAATAAAGGAAAATATATTGATATATTGCTAAATGTATTAATACATTCTTGGGTATCAATAAAAATGGCAAAAGGTTTGGGCCATTTGCTTGTTTAACATAAAAACCCTAACCTCTCTCCCTCTAACCTCTTAACATCTTAAGCCCCAAATAGATTTTGGGACCTAATTCAAGCTTGGGAAAATGTTGTTGAGGTAAGATTAAATGTTTTTATCGATTATTTTTCAATTTAATTGGTTAGATTCTAAGAAATCCAATTTCTCTAGCTTAGGTAAATCTTCCCCAAATTTGGCTAAAGTTTTGATCTAGGATTCATACAATCCAGCTTTTAGGAATGGGTTTAGCTCAATATTGAAGAATTTGAGCTTATATGTCAAATTGCTAAGCATTTAGTTATTTTTAGAAACGCTGGCATTTTTCAAAAGCTAAGAATTAATTAATGTTTTCATGTTTGATGTGTTCTTAGGGGGAAACTGAGCTATTTGACCATGTAGGTGAATGACAGGAAGAATGGAGGTTGAAGTTGAGCTTGGCAATGGAACCACCTTCAATTTGTCACTATGAATGAGATTAATTTAAAATACATTGATGCATGATGCATGAAAGATATGCTGAACTAGTACTAGATTTGTATGTAGGCCTAGAAGAACATCGGTAGGCTAGAAAAAAATTATATATATATATGAATATGTATATATATACGCATGCGATTATATGTGTTGTGATGTGTGTGTTTTGGATGAACCACTAGGTGGCTTATTTTGGATTGTGCAAGCATAGACTAAAGAGTCTAGAGAATATGATGAACCCCTAGGAGTAGGTTACCTAAAGCGAATAATATGTTAAGAGGATTTGATTAAATGATGCCTTGGTGACATAAAGGCATTTAAAACCCTAAATAAGCTTATAGACGATTGATGCTCGATAAATGTGATTTATGATATGTTGTTGACAAATGGAAAGATAAAGGCATGATGGCCTTATCATGGATTTGTGTTCCATTCAAGGGGAGAATTTTGAACGTTGATCTGACTTATGGTTGAGTGGAGTTCCATTTCCTTGTGACCTTTATGAGCTTGTAAAAATGGTGGTAAGTAGTGACGATAGTATTAGTCCCACCTGTAGTGCTTTGATGCTACCAGTTTGAGAATACTCCAAGTGATGTCGATCATCAAGAGATTATTACTTTAGTCAATGATTGTTTCTATGCCAACTACTAGGTGGTTAAGCATGATTTGATTCCCTAGCTGTTGCTTCGGCACATGCACAATTTATTCTCTGTTAGTGGCTTTGTTGTGTGCATGATCTATTTTCCATCGATTGGCCACCGTGTGTTATTTGACCATGTTCAGGGGAGGACCACAAGATAATTTGATTTGATATGTGTACGATTTGAGACAACCTTGGAGAGGATTAGACATGTTTGATTTTAAAATGATATGATACTCTAATGACTAAAATTTGCTGCTGAGAATGACTTGAATAACTTTGAATGCCTTCGAAGGTAAGCCCAATGATCTGTGTGATGAAATTTGGAGACATTGAGGATGATGACATGCCTTCATATTGGAGAATTTAAGGATAATGAAATGCCTTTTTATCTAGAGATATTTGTTAAAACATGTAGATGCACAATAATGCATAAATTTTTATATATGTGTTTAACATATATGATTTTGATTATCTACTCCACTCACTGAGTATTAGATTATTCGCCCATTTTATTTCACCATGTGCAGATAAATAGTCCACAAGACTACGTGGCAAAAGTTGTCCAATGACATACCGATTTTGGCAACCAATAGGTCCCCTATTTTGGTCACTAAGTTGACTTTGTTATAAGCTTCCGTTCCGTGTTTGGTAATAGATATGTATGTAGGCATGACATGCTATTTGAATTTGTGTGAATGTTGTTATGCACAAACCCGATTTGTATGGCCAATGTATGCCCTTAGGAATATTTGTATGGAACATGAGCCAAAGATAATGTATTATATTTAAACCTTATTATGAATGTTTGATTATAAAATCCCTTGGTTTTATGTTATATGATTTTCACCTTTAAGGCTTGCTCAAATTTAGTGGTTTTGCTTACTTGGCTTGTGCATTGGACACAAACCCCTCGATTTGGGTTATGATTGAAGTCTTCATTCACCCTTTAAGGAGGTTTAAGTTGCCATTAAAAAAGCTTGAGGTGTGAAAGTAGCCTCCTCTTAAGATGAGGTTGTAATGGCTTTAACTCAAGATTTGGTGCTTGCTCAACCTAAGGCAGTGGAATAGGTTGACTTTTACCCAACTTCTCAAATTGAGTTCTTCATGAATAATACACTTTTGGTGTAGCCTTCAAAACATATGTAACATTTGTGAGTTCTTTATTCTCATCTTTTGTTGTTGCATCTTGAACCAAACATGCTAGAAGGAGTTTTTTTTTGGATTTTCTATCAAAATAACTTTCTTAGGTAACTCATCAACTGTTTCCAAAAAGGGAATGGGAGGCACATATGGCTTGACTTATGGTGGTGTAGGTACTTCCTCCTCTTGCTTAACTTTTTCATCTTGAACTTGCTTGCTGGAAGTAGTTTCTTGATCTACTTTATCTCCATCATTGACCATATTTTTGCCATCTACCTCATCAAGATACTTATCATATTCTTCTCTTTTAGGATTAGATTAGCATCATTTGGTAAAGTTTGCTAAGGATTATTGTTGATGTCATTAATATATGGACTCACATATGTCTCCATATTTCTCATTAAAGCTTCATGACTTTGAATGGATGCATCCATATTTGCCATTTATTGCATAATCTGTTGGGATTCGACCTTATGCTTAAACATAAAAATAATTAAGAAATTAAAAGTATAACATAATAAAAAAAACTAGCATTTAATGAGAGAAACAGTCAAATTTTGCAGGATTAATGTTTGTGTTTTCATATAACTTTCAAATTAATTATGAACGCTCATAGTTTAAGAGTTAAATACCTCGCTTTAGATATCGTAATCAAGAGCCAAAGAAATAAAAAATCTTTGCTTCTTTAGCTTTAGGATTTGTCAAATCTTCAATCACATAAGTGTTTGGCCTCTAACAATAATCCACATAGTGACTGAATAAGACATTCTCAAATGTACGATTTTTACTTGTGCTAACAAGTTTTGTTTCTAAAACAGAAAGACCAAAAGTTCTTGCCGAATCTCTTTTTTTTTTGTTAGATAGAGAAAATTATTTTTCTTTTCTTATTTTATGAAACGGCTAAGAATTAGCTAAAGGCTTAGAGTTTTAGTTTGCTAATACAATATATTTATATAGCCAGACTAAGTTGTAACCCTAAATACAACAATTGTATTTTAATTTAATTAAGTCTCCATGAATTAAATTAATTTTTCACTTATTTTGATTTTTTCCAATTAAGTCCAATTTAACTAATTATCCTTATTTAATCCCAATCATGTCACTTAATATGTGTGACCTATTAGGCTTCTAACGTGTTGGCAATAAATTTAAATCCTAATCAAATATCAATTTGATAATTAATTTATTTTTTTAGATCATGAGTGGCATCTAGTAATACATCATGACCACCTAAATGTTAGAGAATTTGACAAAACCCTTCAGTGCAATATGGTCCTTTCAGTAAATATCCTAGATATGTCATTAAGCATGGCGCGATGTCTATTTATGACATTCCATATTATTTCTCAAAATTCATGACTGACCTTATGAATTTAGGAAACTAACTTTCCTCAAATTCATCATGCTTTGGCCAAAGGCTTTATTCAAGTTAATCAAGAAGTGAGAACAAGTGAGATACATCCCTTCATATTACTTGGGGTGTTGAATCCTCTCTTGATCACTCATTCACCTGCACATGCTTCATGGCATACCTAAAAGCTCCATGTTTAGGCATCTGGTCGTTTTCAAACCCGTATGAGTGAAATTAAAGTATGTCATTCTCCATAAAAGATTATTTGGTGTCTCAAGTCTAAGGACTACTTGCACGACTATCACATGAGAACATATTTCATACACAATTGAGTGAAATACCAAATAGAGTTCTCACAACAGGTCATGTTCAGTGAACTTGTTCGTTAACAAGCACTCACATATGTTTCTCAAGTATCCCATATACTTCAATCTATGAGATCAATTGTTTATTTCTCAAGTAACGATACTTAACATGTACCAGTCTTTGAGCATTGTCAATGCCTTGTCTTAACAACACAATGACCAGGAATAATTTTAAAAACATTGCTTTAATGCATAGTGATCTCATAATTGTAACAACTTTACAATTCTTTTGCAAGGCTTTTATGTTCCATGGGCTTCATCCAATTAGTACTTAATAACTCCTTATTATTTCACTAACATGAAGGAAAACCTCTATCACATATAGTTTTGTGATTAAGTATGCACTATAAATTCCTTGACCAATCCAATTGGCTCAAGGGCATATACCAATAATCTCTCACTTGCACTTGAGTCAATTGCTAATGTCTTCAGTATCAAACTCTTTTGCTTAGCGATTGTGTTTCTACTAGGACAACTCAAATTGCAATATTTAAGAATATGATAATTTATATGTTTGACAATTTCCATTGTCATCTATCAACATACTAATTTAGATCACAACGAGACCTTGATTCCATTATTATGGCTCTTGTTGTTATTTTAATAACTCAGAATCATTTATTGGTTCATTAAACCAATGATCCAAATATCTCTTCTTTTGTAGCTTATACAAAAGGTTTGTATCCCATTATAGATATTATAATGCAGTTATCTATTGTTTTGGAATTAGTCAAATACAACTACTCAATCATGACTTTATGTCACTTTCAACATTTAGGATTTTCTTTATGTTAAACTCCTTTAACATGTCGTCTTAAATTTTTTTCTTGAGTCCCCATTTTGTTTTTCTTAGATTGGAAAATGTATCTAATACACTTTTAATATGTAGCTTATCTTAGTCCTACTAACCTTATGATGTGCACAAAATATATTTATCTTGTTCAATGTATTCAACTATTTTGAATTTATTACATAGAACAAAGATTATTATCCAATCATTCATGTTGGATTATTCAGTAGACTCATCTTATACGAATAGTGCATTAATATGCATCCCACTAATGATTTATATTCAATGGATTCATCTCATGAATTATATATCTTTATGCATCCCATTAAACTAGTCCTTATGCATAGATCTTTTCTATTGGATTTTATAATTTCATGACCTTTGACCTTTAAAGTATCATTAGCTCCTACTATTTCTATCATGTATAGAAATCTTACCAAGTAAACTTATTTACTTTCTTTTAAGGCATTATATCCATAACTTTTATCTATAGATACATATTATAAGTTGTTCTCATTGATTATGGGATGAAATCCTATCAAAGGTTAGTTCATGTGATTAATTGGGGTTGGAATGCTTTGTGATTCATCTCTTATGAATTCAATATGATAATCAATTGTTATTTAGTTCTAAGCAATCTTAATTTAGATCCAAGATTTCATTAAGAATGCTCATTGACTAAATATGTTCATAATCTTACTATGAATTCATTGAGTTAGGGCTCAATTTTATCTATGTCAACTCATTAATTTCCTTTCTGAATCATAATCAAAATAAAAATAATCTCATAATGATCTTATCATTATGACTTAGTATTGATTATCATATATGCAAGTTATACTTAAGGATAAATAATTTAGCACAATGCCAAAATAAAATGAGATGTAATGTAAATATTTAAATATATATAAGCTAAGCATCTCATGGTAGCAAAATGCAAATATATGTTTCCTAAGCATAAAATAAAATATTTAGCCATAGGCCTAAAACGAAAACATCTTAACTTGGCAATCATGCCATGAAAACATTCAATGTTCTAAAATTATTTATTGTCACACAATCTAATCTAGGTCGATAAGCTTGATCACCATCAACTAAGGTTGTCGCCTTCATGGTCCTATTCTTCACTACTCTTTGTCATTAGTTTCTTCAATATATCATACATATTAAAGCCATTAATAAAGAGTAAGGAATCGTATACCAAGTAGTGAAAAATAAATCATCATATGATTTATACCTAATGTGGAAGCTTGCTTTTGTTTCTTCCCTTTGATGGATTCAAGATAATCTTTGCAATTGTGCCTCTAATGCCCATGTTTGCCCTGAAAATGGCATTTGTCATTATCCTTGTCCTTCTTCACTCTTTCAGTACGCTCATGCCTTTCAAAGTTGATGCCTTTTCATCCTTGTCCTTCTTAGAGAATTTTTTTTTCTTATTTTTATTTTTCTTAGAAGAGAGAAGATGAACTGAAGGCTTTTCCTTCGCAATGGTGTTCTCAACCTGTGTGAGCATATTTAATAAGACTGAAAGGGTACCTCAATCTTGTTTATGTTAAAGTTTAACATAAATTGTGAATAGCTCTCTAGTAATGAATAAAATATAAGGTCTATGCTCAAATCATGATCCATAACCTAACCCAACTACTCAAGTCAAGTGATATATCCTATCATCTTAAGCACATGGGGCCTTACTGGGTTCCTTTAGACATCTTACATTGAAACAATTTGCTTGAAATGTTGAATCCTTTTGTGTGACTTTCCTTATCGAACATTTCTCTAAGGTTTATGATAATATTTAGAGCATTCATAACTTCATGTTGCTTTTGAAGATCTAGTGCCATCCTAGCCAACATCACACATGTGGCTTGATCGAGATCATCCATAAAAACTATATAGGCATCTTTTTCCTCATTTATAGCATCATCGCCAAGTTCCTTGAGAATAGGACCATCTAGGAAATAAGCATTTTTCTCTTGTTTCGAGACAATCTTGATATTATGAAACCAGTAAATGAAATTTGGGCTTGTCAACTTGTTTGCATCACGTATGCTTCTAAGTGACAAACTATTCACCATGATAGATTTATATCCTATATAAGTCAAAATATATGATTATTAGTCATTAAAGCAAATTATATAATCATAAATATAACGTTTTAAAATCTTATATGATTATTCTTAATATTTTATCAAAATAATAGCCCTCCTTTACTATTTCAAGAAATTTAACTTTTAAACTTCTTATTGAGCTAGGACCCTTTTCATCCCACCATGACCTTGAGTGACTCAACAAGCCATAATGAAACTAATTTGGTACGTAACTTAGTGTACCAATTGTATCTTATACAACTCCTACATTAGTTAGATGACAACTCCTTGTCTAAATGTATCATATATATTTTCTCTAACTATGCCTCTAATACTACGCGGTCATGTGTGCCACATCCAAACAACATGGTACTAGTTGAGTAACACCCACCAATAACTTAAACGTACTTGTGTAAAAGTTTGACCTTGAGTGACTCAACAAGGCTCCAATTAAAAGAGCAGCTTGGTTATCTTGTTATGGTAGAAGGTAACTTTTTGACTCAATATTTTAATAAGGGATTTTTTTATTAATTCATTAATTAAGATCTCATTGATTTGGCATTGTTGACATGCATAGTATTTATCGCATTTCACATATATCATATACATATATTGAAAAGTAAATCAATCTCTTGCCAACTACTAGGATGATTATGGACTTTACTAATTCTAATTTCCTCGAGCCAATAAGAAAATCAGTTGGTCAAATTCATAGGGGATTTACATAAACATCGTCTTCAAGCTTTGCTTGTAATCTCCTTGAATCTCCATTGCACCTTTGAATCTCCATCTTCAAGTTATAAAAATTTTTCTATTTACTTAGTTTTACACTTTGATGTAACTAGTTACATTTTATAATCAAGAAACCTCAAGTTACATTCAAAGGGAGTTAGGTGAGAAAAGAATTTTACAACCCAGAGAAAATAGAGA
>NW_018397285.1:622094-622342 GCF_002168275.2 Theobroma umbraticum
TGTGCAGACCCTATTTTAAAATAAATATCATGAGAAATAAATTTAACTATCCATGACCTAATCTTTTAAGGTTTAAGTCCTAATCATCCTCATGCTTTATAATCACAATTAAAAGCATAGAAATATATGCAAGCTCAATATCACTTAGTGATCTTGTGTGTTATTTAAGAGGAGCGTCAATTAATTCACTTAAAGTGCTAGACTCAAATTATTCAGTATTGTTTTATTACAATGAAGTGTTTAAGAAA
>NW_018397285.1:622352-622515 GCF_002168275.2 Theobroma umbraticum
CAAAACACTTAAAGTAAACATTTTACTCCTTATTTCTTATTAGAAATTCATGGAAATAAAATTTTCCATTTTAAGACTTTCCATTTTAATTCTTTCCATAATTAAAACGCCATTTAATCTTGAAAACCTCTTTACTTTAGGTAAACTTCCTAAAATATATCTA
>NW_018397285.1:622525-622659 GCF_002168275.2 Theobroma umbraticum
TTAATTTCTAACATTTAGAACATGGATTGGTTTCCTAAATTGTATGTTGTCCAAGTTACCTAAATGGTGACTTAATAAATTTTTAGAAACTTCTAGTCAAATCAAAATTTTAAGGAAAGTTCAATGCTATCACA
>NW_018397285.1:622682-634463 GCF_002168275.2 Theobroma umbraticum
GTAGGAAACTATTTCCTATGAATTTCTCAAATTAAAATACTATCCTTAATTTTAAGAATTTCTTTTAAAGCAGAAAAAAATTTCCTATTCTTTATAAATCATCCAAAATTAAAATTCTATCCTTGATTTTAGGAATTAATTTTAATGTAGGAAACAATTTTCTATTTTTTATGAATCACCCAAAATTAAAATTCTGTCCTTAATTTTAGGAATTGCTTTTAAAGTAGGAAACAATTTCTTTTTTTTTTATGAATCACCAAAAATTAAAATAGATGGCATTTAAGTGCCTTTTAAACTCCATAAATCATGAGTCAAACTCATCAAAAAGCTGTTGGAAATTTTCTACATTGAATCTTTGTTGTTTTGGAACTCGAAAGCTTGATTTTTATGAACCTTTTTCATACTAAATCAAGTTTGGCTATAACATGCAGTAATTTAATTTGATAAAATTAATTTTTAACAACTAAAAACTGCTTATAATACTTACCCAATGTTAGTAAAAACAATTGGCACATTAGCCCTCGAAACTATTCAGTTTTAACTTGGCTTCGCAAGCCTTTTAATCTATTCATTAATTCTTCAACTAAACATGATTTTAAACCTTTTAAAACATGTTTTAATGAATTAATTATATGCTGTATAGATTTGAATTAAAACACAAAAACAAATTTTAAAGAAAGCCTTTAACATTGATATATACAAAATCAACATATAAATCAAGCCTATTGATTCTCACCAAGAATCAAGCATGCAAACTACATTAAAAACATCAAACAAAGGCTCTGATACCACTACTGGGATTCGACTTCAGCTCAAATATGAAAATAATCAAGAAATTAAAAATATAAGACAGCAGAAAAATAAAATAGTATTTAATAAGAGAAACAGTTGAATCCTACAAGATCAATGTTTGTGTTTTCATGTAACTTTTAAATTAATTATGAACACTTACAAGCTTAAGAGTTATATACCTCACTTTAGATATCGTAATCAAGAGCTAATTAAATCCAAAATTGATTTAACCACCCAAGTGTTTGGCCTCTAACAATAATCCATACAGTGACCGAATAAGACCTTCTCAAAGGTAAGATTTTTACTTGTACTAGCAAGTTTTGTTTCTAAAACAAAAAGTCCAAAAGTTCTTGCTGAGTTTTTTCTTTTGGTAGACAAAGAAAACTATTTTTTTTCTTATTTTATGAAATGAATGAGAATTAGCTAGAGGCTTAGAAATTTAGTTGGCTAATATAATATATTTATATAGCCAAACTAAGGTGTAACCCTAAATATAACAGTTGTATTTTAATTGAATTAAGTCTATATGAGCTTAATTAATTTTCACTTTATTTTGGTCTTTTTTAATTAAGTCTAATTTAATTAATTATCCTTATTGAATCCCAATCATGTTAGTTAATGTGTGACCCATTAGGCGTTTAACATGTTGGTAATAAATATAAATCCTAATCAAATATCAATTTGATAATTGATTTATACTCATAGATCATAGGCGGCATCTAGCAATACATCATGACCACCCAAATGTTAGAAAGTCAATTAAAAAATTTGACAAAGCCCTTCAATGATAAGCCTTTCAGTGCAATACGGTCCTTTCATCAAATGTCCTAGATATGTCATTAAGTATAACTCAATGTCTACTTATAACATTCCATATTAGTTCTCATAATTCATGACTAACCTTATGAATTTAGGAAACTAACTTTCCTCAAATTCATCATGCTTTGGCCAAATACTTTATACAAGTTAATCAAGAATTGAGAACAAATGAGATACATCCGCTCATATCATTTGGGGTGATGAATCCTCTTTTGACCACTCATTCACCTTCTCATGCTTCATGGCATACCCAAAAACACCCTGTTTAGGCATTTGGTTGCTTCCAAACCCATAAGAGTGAAATAAAAGTATATCATTCCTTATATAAGATGGCTTAGTGTCTCAAGTTAGAGGAGTAGTTGCACTACTATCACATGAGAACATATTCCATAGACACTTAAGTGACATACCAAATGGATTTCTCATAGTGGGTCATGTTTAGTGAACTTGTTTTTTAACAAGCACCTACATATTATCCTCAAGTATCCCATACATTTCAATCTATGAGATCAATTACTTACTTCCCAAGTCAGGAGGCTTAACATGTACCACTCTTTGAGCATTTTCAATGCCTTGACTTAACAATACAATGACCAGAAATAATTTTAGGAACATGGCTTTAATGCATAGTGATCTCATAATTGTAATAATTTTAAAATTTTTTTGCAAGGTCTTTATGTTCCATGGGCTTCATCCAATTAGTACTTAATAACTCCTTATTGTTGCACTAACATGAAAGAAAACTTCTATCACATACAGTTATGTGATTAAGTATGCATTAAATGACAATATATATTCCTTGACCAATCTAATTGGCTCAAAGGCATATACCAACATAATCATCTATTCCAAAGGTGGCATTTTTTCAAGTATGAGGGCTATAACTTCTGATTGAAAACAATTATGAAAAACAAGTTATGATGAATATGTAGGATCCTAATCATGAACACTATGAAAAATTTGGGTGATTCCAATCTAAGTAGTAACTGCTGGAGTATGAATTGTTTTGTTACCTATTGAAGCTTCCATCAAATTGCATCGATTCATCATAAGTTGGACAACAATCACTTGAATGCCTATCTCCACATAGTTCACATGTCATAAAAGGACTCTTAAAAACATTGACACCCCAAATATCAATTTTTTGAAAAAAAGCATCTACTTAGGTGATCGAAGCACTGATTGCATCCAATTCATAATCACTCGTAACCCTCCTAGGCTTAAATTGTTCAGATGGCCACTAACAGTTATAATAATTCATCACCTTAGGTCAAAGTACCTAAAAAAAAGAAGAAAAAACTCAATTAAGATTAATTTGTGAATACTAATATTAGCAAAATAAATAAGAAATACAAATCCCCAACAACAGTGTCAAAAGCTTATTGTCGATTTGCACACACAAGCATACATATCGAACAAATAATATAGACAATAAGTCTAAAATTGTATTAAACAAGGATGTGCTCCAAAATCTTCACTAGGTACTATTATTATAACAAACTAATCTTATTCAAGTAACTCAATTTTTTAGAAAATTAATTAAAACTATATTAAATCAAACATTAAATTAGTTAACAGAAACTAAAAATTCACTTAAGAAAAGCAATAGACTAAAACTTAAGATTATGGATTCATTCAACACTTCATTTGATACCTGCTTCTTGTATAATTTATATTCATGGGTGGTTTTACTAACTTAGAATCCAAAGGTATGTACATGTCTCCATCGAGATGCTTTCACAAATACCTGACTTAATCAATTAAATAAGGTTCATTAAGCTAGTGTTCTAATTTGGCAATATATGGCAATTGGTGTATGCCTACCCTAATCACAAATCAGATCACCTAAGTGACTTGAACATATACTATTCAAATCTTAGTCTAATCTAAAATCTCACTATCAAGTCTCAATTATATTCACAAATCATTTAATTGTTAGCCAAACAATAAAAAACACTAAGAGGAATTTTGAATAAGCAAAACCATATCCATTCACAGTAAATAAAAGAGAAACAAATATTCAAATTACATGTTGAAATTCACCACAATCCAAGAAAAGTAAATTAGTTCATAATATCTGAATAAAGCATCATCCAAAACAAATTAGACATTAATCCAAGTCAAAGAAAGTAAGAGAAACACAAAAATAGAGAAAGAAACTAATGATTGAAGCTTTTGATATTGATTTTCTCTCAATTTCTCTTGTTTTCTTGCTTTGTTTTTGGCTCTTTTTCTCCATAATAGTTTCTAGTCGTCTTTTTTTATGTTTTTCTCCAAAACTACGTATTTATAGCCACTTAAAAAGCCTTAATTTTAAAAATCATAAGTGCAAAAAAAACAAGAATTTTTTCGAGTGCTGCAGCTCTCATTTTCCAAAGCCATGGCCCTCACTTCTCTATGTTGGTGCCTATGCTCCACTTCTTTTCAGTGTGATGACCCTCATTATCCAAAGCCGTAGCTTTCAAGGTTCTATCTTGATTTCTGCTTTCCTGGTATAGTTTCCACTTTGGCAAGGGTTTCAACAATCTTCTGGTCAAAACTAGGTGAAGTAGTAAACATCAAAGTTGCCCTTCCTCTTAGATTTCCATTCATAAAAAAATCTTGACAATCAAACTTGTATAGTGCATGTTATGCCAAAAATATCTCTACAGGTTTAGAAAATTCTGCACCTTTCCATCCTTGCATGGTTCACCTCTATGAAGCTTTATGCACTTAAGAACCTTCAAAACAAATACTAAATCAGTGATGGTCTCAAATTAGGACTTTTAACATGAAAATCAGCTTAAATTACTCAAATTAAAGTAATTCAACATGCATTAAACTAAATGAAAAAAAACATAAAAGCTACCTAAAATCAACTTAAAAACACAAGGACTTAGCAAAATGTAGCAAAATAAATTTATATAATAGAGTTATCAAATAACTTAGGCCATCTTTGGACCAATTGAACTTTTTCAAGCTGCCTTGCTATATTTTTATCCATAGGTAACACCTTTTGAGCCTAAATTGTTTCCCTTTATCATTCATTAAACACATAATTAAATAAGTTTAGCCTTTAAATAAATCTTCGCTATAACACACATCACTGCTAAGTATATAGATCATTTTAAGGAGCATATTGAGCTAAGCAATGAAAAAGGAAAAAAAGGTGAAGTTTGAAAAAAAAATTCAAAAAGTTGTGTTAGTGTTTGATGCCGGGGCGTTGCAAAGAAACCTGGACACTGTGAAAGACACTAATCGTGGCCAAGTTGAAAACCCCACTAAGGTGAATCACCAATCTTGGTAAGGTTGAAAACCCCATTACGGTGACAAATAGCCAAAATTCCACTTTGGTTGGCTAGGCCAAAGATACTAAGACCTTTTACACTTTAAAAAGAGCCTAGAAAAATAAGCACTCTCACTTAAGAAAATATTATTTATTAACTCTCAACTTGAATGTGTATAATAACTAAGCCTAAGGGTCTTCTTTATAGTATGGTAAGCCCATATTCTAATAAAACTCTACTTCTAGTTATCTAATACAATTAGAATAAAAAACAAAAGATTTAAATAAAATGGGTGTTATTCTTAAATAGAACATGACTAGCTTAAAGTCCTAATACAAGTAAAAGAAGAATTCTATTATACTTATAATTCCTAAATAATAATAATCTAATAATATACTCTTGTATCATTCTCTCTAGCTCAGAAAAAAATCATCTTCAAAATCCATATCTTCATCATGTTCTCCATAGTAAGGAGAAAGATCAGGTACATTGAAAGTTGCAAAAACTTCATAATCTCTAAGAAGTTCAATCTTGTAAGCGTTCTTATTAATACGTTTCAAGACTTCACATGGTCCATTAGCTTGAGGAGATAGTTTTATATGAGACTTTGGAAAAAGTTCTTTACTTAAATGAATCCACACTACGTCTTTTTTTTAAAACTAGTTGGCTTTTTATGCTTGTTAACTTGCTTTGGTATCTGTCAATCTGACAAATAGTATTTTCTTGAACTTCTTCATAAAGCTTCTTGATTTGCTTAGCACATTCTTTAGCATTAGCACTAAATTCATGAGTAATTGGTAATGTAAGAAGGTCCCAAGGACCAAAAAGGCATTTTTCATACATTACTTCAAATGGACATCTTTCAATGGTTTAGCTCATAGAATTATTCTAAGAAAAGTCTGCTTGTTCTAACACAAGATCCCATTGGTGAATGTGTTTACTTATAAAGCTTCATAATAAGTTTTCTAAACTTTTGTTAATCACTTCTGTTTGACCATTAGTATGAGGGTAACTTTCTAAACTAAATTGCATGCGAATTCCCATTTTCCTCCAGAGAGTTCGCCAGAAATGACTCATGAGCTTCACGTCTTGATTTGAAGTGATGATTTTTGGAATTCCATGAAGACGCGTAATTTCTTTAAAGTACAAGTCAGTTATATGAAAAGCATCATCAGTTTTAAGGCATGGCACAAAATGAGCCATTTTTAAAAATCTATCAATGACCACTATTATAGAGTCATTTTGCCTTAGAGTTCTTGGTAAACCCAAAACAAAATCCACACTTACATCTACCCAAGGAGCTTTAGGAATGGGTAATGGTTTATACAAACCAGTGTTTTGATTTTCAAGTTTAGCAATACGCCAAATACGACACACTTGAATATGTCGAATGATATCTCGTTCTATCTTGGGCCAATAAAGCTTTTGTTTCGCAAGAGCCAAAGTTTTGTCTCTCCTAAAATGTCCAGCTAATCCTCCATTATGAGCTTCCCAAATAATAGATTGGCATAAAGAACATTGACAAATGCATAGCTGGTTACCTTTGAAAAGAACCCTTTTTGTTGATGAAATTGTCAATCAAGATATTAGGAATCAAATTTCCTTATCTCACCAAATTCAGGATCTTTCTCATACAATTCATTCACAACTTCAAAGCGAACAACCTTCAATTATAATGTGGAGTGAAGAGAAAGGTGACAACTTAAAGCATCAGCTACCTTATTTTGCGCACCTAATTTATGCTTGAGAAGAATTGGAAAGGCTTGAAGAAACTCACTCCAAGCTGCATGTCATCGATTAAGCTTGTGTTGGGAGTTAAGGTGTTTGAGGGCTTCATGGTCAAAATATAAAATGAATTCTTTCAGCAACAAATAATGGCTCTAATGATTAAAGGCTCGAATAACAACATAAAACTCCTTATCATACATTGAATATTTCAATCTTGCATTATTTAGTTTCTCACTAAAAAAGGTAATTGGTCTTCCTTCTTGAGAAAGAACGACACTAATACCAACATTAGAGACATCACAATCAACTTCAAACACCAAATCAAAGTTCAAAAGTGCAGGCACGGGAACTTTAGTAATCCTTTCTTTCAATTCCTTAAAGCTATGTTGTGCCTTGATACTCCATATAAAACTATCTTGCTTAAGGCATTTAGTAAGCGGAGCTGCAACAGAACTAAAGTTTTTGATGAAACGTTGGTAAAAAAAGGTTAATCCATGAAAGCTTTAAACATAATGAAGTGAATTCAGAATTGGCCAATTGACAATAGTATCAACTTTGCTTTAGTCCACTTCAATCCCTTGGTTTGAAAGAACATATCTAGGAAGATAACTTCGTCTGTCATAAATTCACACTTCTTTAAGTTAGCAAGATGCTTTGGCTCTCAAAGTACTTCAAATATTTGCCATAAATGTTTTAAATGCTTTTTCTGACTTTTACTATACACCAAAATATCATCAAAATAAATCACAACAAACTTCCCAATAAAAGGATGGAATACCTAGCTCATTAGGTGTATAAAGGTGCTGGGTACATTAGAGAGGTCAAATGGCATAACTTTCCATTCATATAGCCTATCACAAGCTTTAAACGTAGTTTTCAATTCATTTATAGGTCGCATTCAAATTTGGTGATAACCACTGCGTAGATCAATCTTGGAGAAGACAATAGCACCATGCAATTGATCCAACAAATCATCAAGTCTAGGAATGGGAAAATGATATTTGATGGTGATTTTGTTCATGGCATGACAATCAATGCACATACACCATGTTCCATCTTTTTCTGAACCTAATAAAACAAGAACAATGCTTGGGTTAACGCTTTCTCTTACTAGGCCTTTCTCTAAAAGTTTTTTGGCTTGATGTTGTAACTCCATATGCTCTTGCGGACTCATGCGATAAGCAGGCTTGTTTAGAATTAAAAAACTAGGGATGAAATCAAGGGCATGCTAAATATCTCACATTGGTTATAGTCCATGGGGTATCTCATCAGGTACAACTTCATAAAAATCTTCAATTATGGGTTTCACATCTGTGGATAAGGGTGAAGATACTTCATTCTCCTTACAAACTAATAAGAGGTATAAAAAGCTTAACTCACGATAAGCTATGTTTAAACTAAACACAACGATGAGTGCTTTATCTTCCTCTTGTTTCTTTAGGCAGTCTTCTAGCTTTAAGGGAGTCAACATTATTTTTACTCCACCTTTGATGAAGTACTAAGTATTCTTGTATCCATCATGGTGAGCTTGATGATCATGTTGCCATGAGCGTCGCAACAACAGGTGGCATGCTTCCATTGGGATAAAATCACACCAGATTTCATCTCGATACTTATTTCTAATAGAGAATTGAATACAACAACACTTCGTTACCTTAACTTCATTTCCTTTTCTCAACCATTGTAGCTTGTAAGGATGAAGATGTATTTCAATTGGAAGTTTCAACTTTTTCATATGTAGTTGGCAGCAACATTCTCACAGTTTCCATTATCAATAATAACATAACAAACCTTTACTTAGGATGCACCCCATGTATAGAATATGTTATGATGAAGCCAACTTTCATCTTCAACCATCAAAGCAATGTTGAGGTTAGGACGAACAATAAGAGCTTCTCCATGGTCAGTAGAAACTTTTTCTATCTTTTCATTATTGAATATTTCTAGTTCATCATCTACTGTTTCCATGCTAGTTTCTTCCATAACTTATTCTTCAACTAAAGAGATAATTCTTTCATTTGGGCAATCAGAAGCAATATGCCTAAATCCTTGGCATTTGAATCAACTTTTGTTGACATTTGAAGCACGAGTAGAGGCAGTCTCTTTATTGTTTGGAGTTTTGGAAGAGTTTACCTTTGGAGGCGGAATGGTTGCTGAACTTTGTCTCCCACAATTTGAGGTGGAATCTTTTTGTCTGGAAGAACTCATTGATCTTTTTCGTAATTGTTGTTTCTCAACCTTTAATGCTAATTTGATGACATCATTTAAGTTCCAATATGGTTGTAGTTGAACAACATTTGTAATTTCAACATTGAGACCCCCAAGATAACGAGCTATAATTTGTTCTTTAGGTTCATGGACATCACACTTCATGTGAAGTTATTCAAACTATATTGCATATTCTTCTATAGACATTGTTTGTTGCCTCAAGTTATGAAATTTGATAAAAATTTCTTATCAATAATGCTTAGGAAGGAACTTATGCTTGAGTTCTTGAGTCATCTTATCCCATGTTCTGATCTTATTGCGGCCTTCTCTTTCTCGTTGCCTTTTGAGATTTTCCCACAAAATAGAAGCATGATTCTTCAATTTAATTGCCACAACCTTTACATGCTTTTCATAAGGAATATCTTTAAGCTCGACAACTATTTCCACTGTGTTAAGCCAATCAAGGAAGTCATCAAGATGAAGTCTTCCTTCAAACTCAAGAATGTTGACTTTGATTCCCAAGTCTCTAGTAGTAGTAGTTCTTAAGCAATGAATAAGCACTTCTTCATCAGAAGATAAATTTTGATGAAATAAGTTGGCATCATTCTCTTCATCTCTATAATTGCAATTGTTGATTTAAGCAGCATCACATCTTGCGAGTTGCTCTTATAATTCTTGAATCTCGATCTCGTGATAATCCCTTTGACAATTTTGAAGTTATGGCAGCATTTTATTGTATGGTGATGATGATGTGGTGATGTAAAAAAAAGATGATGAGATAACTATAAAGTAATAAAAGAAATAGAATTACCCGAACAAGAAGTGTTGAAACTCGATAGCAAACCTGAACTATGCAATGAATAAGGATCCTCCCACTTTGATACCAAACTGATATCAAGGCATTGCAAAGACACTTGGGCATTGTAAAAGACACCAATCGTGGTGAGGTTGAAAGCACCAGTAAGGTGAATCACCAATCTTGAGAAAGTTAAAACCCACACTAAGGTGAAAAATAGCTAAAATCCAACTTTAGTTAGCTAGGCTAAAGATACCAGAACCTCTTACTCTTTGAAAAGAGTTTAGAGAAATAACCACTCCTACATAAGAAAATATTATTTATTAACTCTCAACTTGAATGTGTATAATAACTAAGCCTAAAGGTCTTATTTATAGTATTATAAGCCCATATCTTAATAAAATTCTACTTCTAGTTGTCTAATACAACTAAAAAAATTAATAAAAGATTTAAATAAAATAGGTGTTCTATTCTTAAATAAAACATGACTAGCTTAAAGTCCTAATACAAGTAAAAGAAAAATTCTATTATATATATAATTCCTAAATAATAAGAATCTAATAATATACTCCCTTATCAGTGTTCACCCTACTGCTTATTATAAAAAGAAACAAGTTTGGGGGTGTTAAATGTTCAAAAATATGGAAATAAAAAAAATAGAATAAAATGTTTATTAAATAAAAAAGATAAAGAAAAGAAGAAAAAGGGTGTGACTAGGAGAAGTGAAAATTAAAGCTCTTTATTGGTCTTAGAATCATTATGTGCCTAAGGTGATTTGAGCTACATATCATCTCATATCCTACCTTGACCCTAGCTGTTGGTATATGCCCTTGAGCCAATTAGATTGGTCAAAATATATATATTGTCATTTAATGCGTATTTAATTACATAATTTTATGTGATAGAGGTTTTCCTTCATGAGAGTGCAATAATAAGGAGTTGTTAAGTACTAATTGGATGAAGCCCATGGGACATAAAGGCCTTGCAAGAGAATTATAAAGTTCTCATAATTATGAGATCACTGTGCATCAAAGCCATATTCTGAAAATTGTTCCTAGTCATTACATTACCAAGACAAGGCATTAACAATGCTCAAAGACTGGCACATGTTAAGCCTCCTTACTAGAGAAGTAAGCAATTGATCTCCTATATTAAAGTATATGGGATACTTAAAGATAACATGTAGGTGCTTGTTAAAAAACAAGTTAACTGAACATGACCCGCTATTTGAACTCCATTTGGTATTTCACTCAAGTGTCTATGAAAAATGTTCTCATGTGATAGTCGTGCAACTAGTCCTTAGACTTGAGGTACCAAGTCATCTTTTATGGGGAATGACATACTTTGATTTTAACCCTATAGGTTTGGAAGCAACCAAATGCCTCAACAAGGTGGTTTTGGGTATGCCATGAAGCATGCGAAGGTGAATGAGTGGTCAATAGAGGATTCATCACCCCAAGTGCTATGAAGGGATGTATCTCACTTGTTCTTGATTCTTGATTAACTTGTATAAAGTCTTTGGTCAAAGCATGATGAATTTAAGGAAAGTTAGTTTCCTAAATTCATAAGGTTAGTCATGAATTTTGAGAACTAATATGAAATGTCATAAGTAGACACCGAGCCATGCTTAATAACATGTCCGAGATATTTGATGAAAAGACTGTATTGTACTAAAGGCTTATCACTAAAGGGCTTTGTCAAAATCTTTAATTGACTTTCTAAAATTTGGGTGGTCATGAAGTATTGCTAGATGTCGTTCATGATCTATAAATATAAATTAATTATCAAATTAATATTTCATTATGATTTATATTTATTGTCAACATGTTAGAAGCCTAATGGGTCACACACATTAAGTGACATGATTGGAATTAAATAAGGATAATTAATTAAGTTGGACTTAATTGAAAAAGACCAAAATAAAGTTCAAAATTAATTAAGTTCTTAGAGACTTAATTAAATTAAAATACAACTATTGTATTTAGGGTTACAAATTAGTTTGACTATATAAATATGTTATATTAGCAAACTAAAAACTTGAAGCCTCAAACCACTTTTCAACTATTTCATAAAATAAGAAAAAAATAATTTTCTTTGTTTGACAAAAAAAAAGATTTGGTAAAATTTTGGTCCTTTTGTTTTAAAAGCAAAACTTGCTAGCACAAGTAAAAT
>NW_018397285.1:634473-634555 GCF_002168275.2 Theobroma umbraticum
AGAAGGTCTTATTTAGTCACTGTGTAGATTACTGCTAGAGACCAAACACTTAGGTGGCTGAAGATTTGACAAATCTTAAAGG
>NW_018397285.1:634565-634659 GCF_002168275.2 Theobroma umbraticum
AAGATTTTTGGATTTAATTGGCTATTGATTACGATATCTAGAGCTAGGTCTGTAACTCTTAAACTCATAAGTATTTATTATTAGTTTGAAAGTT
>NW_018397285.1:634677-634997 GCF_002168275.2 Theobroma umbraticum
TTGATCTTGTAGGATTCGACTGTTTCTCTGATTAAATGCTAATTTATTTTTTCGTTGCATTATATTTTAATTTATTGATTATTTTCATGTTTGAGCATGAGGTTGAATCCCAACAATGGTATCAGAGCCAGGTTTGATGTTTTTCAAGTAATTTGCATGCTTGATTCTTGGTGAAAATCAATAGGATTGATTTGTGTGTTGATTTGATATATATCAATTTTAAAGACTTTCTTTAAAATTTGTTTTGCTATTTTAATTCAAATCTGGACAGCATGTAATTAATTCATTAAAATATGTTTTAAAAGGTTTAAAATCATATT
>NW_018397285.1:635007-635591 GCF_002168275.2 Theobroma umbraticum
ATTAATGAATGGATTAAAAGGCTTGTGAAGCCAAGTTAAAGCCGTATAGTTTTGATGTGTTTAGGGGACTAATATGCCAATTATTTTTTGACTAATATTGGGAAAGTGTTATGAACAGTTTTTAATTGTTAAAAATTAGTTTTATCAAATTAAATTATTACATGTTTCAGCCAAACTTGATTTAGTATGAAAAGGTTCATAAAAATCATGTTTTTTAGTTACAAAACAACAAAAAATTCAATGCAGAAAATTTTGGACAACTATGATTGGTTTTGGTGGCTTAATTCTTCATGAATTTTGTGTTTAATTGTTAAACACACCTGCTGGAAATTTCCAGCACCTTTTTCATGAGTTTGTCTCATGATTTATGAAGTTTTAAGAGCACTTAAATACCATCTATTTTAATTTTGGATGATCCATAAAAAATAGGAAATTGTTTCCTACTTTAAAAGCAATTCCTAAAATTAAGGATAAAATTTTAATTTTGGGTGATTCATAAAAATAGGAAATTATTTCCTATTTTAAAAGAAATTCCTAAAATTAAGGATAATATTTTAATTTGGGAAATTGATAGGAAATAGTTT
>NW_018397285.1:635601-635780 GCF_002168275.2 Theobroma umbraticum
AAGAAATTCCTAAAGTTATGTGATAACATTGAATTTTCCTTAGAATTTTGGTTTGACTAGAAGTTTTCAAAATTTGTTAAGTCACCATTTAGGTGACTTGAATAACATACAATTTTGGAAACTAATCCATGTTCTAAATGTTAGAAATAAAATATTGTCTTAGATATATTTTAGGAAGT
>NW_018397285.1:635790-635893 GCF_002168275.2 Theobroma umbraticum
TAAAGAGGTTTTCAAGATTAAAAAGAGTTTTATTTATGGAAAGAATTAAAATGGAAAGTCTTGGAAAGGAAAATTTTATTTTAATGAATTTCTAATAAGAAAT
>NW_018397285.1:635903-636306 GCF_002168275.2 Theobroma umbraticum
ATGTTTACTTTAAGTGTTTTGAAATTGAGAATTTCTTAAAGACCAAATTGAAATAAAACAATATCAAATATTTTGAGTCTAGCACTTTAAGTGAATTAATTGATGCTTTTCTCAAATAACACATAAGATCACCAACTGATATTGAGTTTGCATTATTTCTATGCTTTTGATTGTGATTATAATGCATAAGGATGATTATGGACTTGGACCTTAGAAGATTAGTTCATGGATGATTACATTTATTTCTTATGGTATTTATTTTAAAATAAGGTTTATGCACCCTGCCTTTTCTCTATTTTCTCTAGGTTGTAAAATTCTTTTCTCACCTAACCCCCCTCGAATGTAACTCAATGTTTCTTGATTATAAAGTGTAATTAGTTATATCAAAGTGTAAAACTAGGGT
>NW_018397285.1:636426-636891 GCF_002168275.2 Theobroma umbraticum
CAATGTTTGTGTAAATCCCCTAGGAATTTGACCAACTAATTTCCTTAATGGCTCTAGGAAATTAGAATTAGTAACGCCCATAATCATCCTAATAGTTGGCATGAGATAGATATATTTTCAATATATATATATATATGATATATGTGAATATATTTATTTTCAGTATTTATACATGATATATGTGAAATGCGATAAATGCTATGCATGTCAACAATGCTAAATCAATAAGACCTAAATTAATGAATTAATAAATAAAATCTCTCATTAAAATATTGAGTCAAAATGTTACCTTCCACCATATAATAAGATAACCAGGCTGCTTTTTTAATTGGAGGCTTATTGAGTCACTCAAGGCCAAACTTTTACACGAGTACGTTTAAGTTATTGGTGGGTCTTACTCAACTAGTAACATGTTGTTTGGATGTGTCACACATGACCGTATAGTATTAGAGGCATAGTTAGGCA
>NW_018397285.1:637012-637162 GCF_002168275.2 Theobroma umbraticum
AGTTTCATTATGACTTGTTGAGTCACTCAAGGTCATAGTGGGATGAAAAGGGTCTAGTTTAATAAGAAGTTTAAAGTTTAAATTTCTCGAAATAGTAGTATAGGGCTATTATTTTGATAAAATATTGAGAATAATCATATAAGATTCTAA
>NW_018397285.1:637189-637464 GCF_002168275.2 Theobroma umbraticum
TAATGACTAAAAATCATATATGTTGATTTATATAGGATATAAATCTATCATGGCAAATAGTTTGCCACTTAAAAGCATACTTGATGTAAAGAAGTTGACAAGCCTAAATTTCATTAACTGGTTTCGTAATATTAAGATTGTCTTAAAACAAGAGAAAAAGGCTTATGTCCTAGATGGTCCTGTTCTCGAGGAACCTAGCAATGATGCTACAAATGAGGAAAAGGAGGCCAATAGAGTTTAAATAGATGATCTCGATCAAGCCACATGTGTGATGT
>NW_018397285.1:637474-637728 GCF_002168275.2 Theobroma umbraticum
GGCTCCAAATCTTCAAAAGCAACATGAAGCTATGAATGCACTAGATATTATCCTTAACCTTAGAGAAATGTTAGATAAGGAAAGTCGCACAGAGAGATTCGATATTCTAAGAGAATTGTTTCGATGTAAGATGTCTGAGGGAAGCCTAGTAAGGCCTTATATGCTTAAGATGATAGGATATATCACTCGACTTGAGCAGTTGGATTGGGTTATGGATCATGAAGGGGACAACCTTAGTTGATGGTGATCAAGCT
>NW_018397285.1:637911-638037 GCF_002168275.2 Theobroma umbraticum
TATATATTTACATTACATCTTATTTTATTTTGGAATTGTTCTAAATTATTTATCTTTAAGTATAACCTTGCTTATATGATAGTCAATACTAAGTTATAATGATAAGATCATTGTGAGATTATTTTT
>NW_018397285.1:638363-638588 GCF_002168275.2 Theobroma umbraticum
TTCTTAATGAAATCTTGGATCTAAATTAAGATTGCTTAGAACTAAATAACAATTTATTATCATATTGAATTCAGAAGATATGAATTACAAAGCATTCCAAACCTAATTAATTGTGTGAACTAACCTTTGATAGGATTTCATCCCATAGCCTATGATTAACTTATAATATGTATTTATCCATAAAAGTTATGGATGTAACACCCTAAAGGAAAGTGAATAAGTTTA
>NW_018397285.1:638598-638915 GCF_002168275.2 Theobroma umbraticum
TTTCTATACATGATAGAAATAGTGCGAGCTAATGAAACTTTAAAGGTCAAAGGTCATGAAATTATGAAATCCAATAAAGAAGATCTATGCACAAAAATTGATTTAATGGGATGCACAAAGATGCATAATTCATGAGATAATTCCATTAAATACAAACCATTAGTAGAATGCATATTAATGCACTACTCATGTAAGATTAGTCTACTAAATAATCCAACATCAATGATTGGATAATAATCCTATTTAATGTAATAAATTCAAAATAGTTGAATATATTAAATAAGATAAACATATTTTGTGCACATCATAAGGTTAGT
>NW_018397285.1:638925-639135 GCF_002168275.2 Theobroma umbraticum
TAAGTTACTCATTAAAATGTATAAGATACATTTACTAGTCTAAGAAAAACAAAATGGAACTAAAGAGTTAGAGCCTTAAGGGGAACTCGACAAAAGAATTTAAGGTACATGTTAAAGAAGTTTAACATAGAGAGAATCCTAAATGTTAAAAATGATATAAAGTCATGATTGAGCAGTTGTATTGGAATGGTTCCAAAACAAGAGATAATT
>NW_018397285.1:639311-639503 GCF_002168275.2 Theobroma umbraticum
TTAGTATTTCGATTATGATAATAGAGATTGTCAAACATATAAATTAACATATTCACAAATACTATATTTTGAGTTGTCCTAGTAGAGACATAGTTGCTAAGCAAAAAAAGTTTGATCTTGGATACGTTAGCAATTGACTCAAGTGTAAGTGGAAGATTGTTGGAATATGCCCTTGAGCTAATTAGATTGGTC
>NW_018397285.1:639513-639957 GCF_002168275.2 Theobroma umbraticum
TATTGTCATTTAATGCATATTTAATCGGATAATTTTGTGTGATAAAGGTTTCCTTCATGTTAGTGTGATAATAAGGAGTTATTAAGTACTAATTGGATGAAGCCCGCGGAACATTAATGCCTTGCAAGGGAGTTATAAAATTGTCATAATTATGAGGTCGCTATGCATCAAAGCCATGTTCCTAAAATTGTTCTTGGTCATTGTATTATCAAGATAGAGCATTGACAATGATCAAAGACTGGTACATGTTAAGCCTTTTTACTTGAGAAGTAAGCAATTGTTCTCATAGATTGAAGTATATGGGATACTAAAAGATAACATGTAGGTGCCTGTTAAAGAACAAGTTCACTGAACATGACCCGCTATGAGAACTCCACTTGGTATTTCACTTAAGTGTTTATGGAAAATGTTTTCATGTGATAGTCATGCAACTAGTCCTTAGAC
>NW_018397285.1:639967-654349 GCF_002168275.2 Theobroma umbraticum
AGGTCATCTTGTATAGGGAATGACATACTTTTATTTCACCCCTACGGGTTTGGAAGCAACCAAATGCCTAAATAGGGTGGTTTTGGATACGCCATGAGGCATGCGAAGGTGAATGTGTGGTCAAGAGAGGATTCATCACCCTAAGTGATATGAAAGGATGTATCTCACTTGTTCTCAATTCTTGATTAACTTGTATAAAGTCTTTGGCCAAAGCATGATGAATTTAAGGAAAGTTAGTTTCCTAAATTCATAAAGTTAGTCATGAATTATGAGAATTAATATAGAATGTCATAAGTAGACACCAAGCCATGGTTAATGACATATTCGGGATATTTGATGAAAGGACCATATTACACTAAAAGGCTTATCATTGAAGGGCTTTGTCAAAATCTTTAATTGACTCTCTAACATTTGGGTGGTCATGATGTATTGCTAGATGCTGCTCATGGTCTATAAATATAAATTAATTATCAAATTGATATTTGATTATAATTTATATTTATTGCCAACATGTTAGAAGCCTAATGGGTCACAAACATTAAGTGACATCGTTGGGATTAAATAATGGTAATTAATTAAGTTGGACTTAATTGAAAGAGACCAAAATAAAATGAAAAATTAATTAAGTTCTTAGAGACTTAATTAAATTAAAATACAATTATTGTATTTAGGGTTACAAATTAGTTTGGCTATATAAATATGTTATATTAGCAAACTAAAAACTTGAAGCCTCAAACCACTTTTCAGTCATTTCATAAAATAAGAAAAGAAAATAGTTTTCTTTGTCTGATGAAAAAAATAAGATTCAGCAATAATTTTGGTCCTTTTATTTTACAAACAAAAGTTACTAGCACAAGTAAAATCCTATGGTGGAGAAGGTCTTATTCAGTCACTGTGTGGATTATTGTTAGATGCCAAACACTTTGGTGGCTAAAGATTTGACAAATCTTAAAGGTAAAGAAGCAAAGATTTTTGGATTTAACTGGCTCTTGATTAAGATATCTAAAGCAAGGCATGTAACTCTTAAACTTATGAGTGTTTATAATTAGTTTGAAAGTTACATGAAAAACACAAACATTGATCCTGCAGGATTCGACCATTTCGCTGATTAAATGCTAATTTATTTTTCCACTGTCTTATATTTTAATTTATTGATTATTTTCATGTTGAGTATGAGGTCAAATCTCAACACTAGCTATACATTACAAGCTAAATAAAGTCCTAGATATCCTTGACTATGTGCGAGTCTACATTAGTAAAAAGAGAGATGAAAGCAAACTTATGAAAGTTTGGACTAAATTTGAATTTTGCATCAACATAAACCTATTCGAATGGCATGATATTCATTTTAAGAGACTACACACTCACATATGAGAATCCATTTGAAAGTGAGCTTGCAATTGAGTTGAAACATGAACTTGAATAATTTTTTTTTTGTTTCTCTTTGTGTTGAGAAAGTAAGACTACTTACAAGGAAAAAAAAAGGTGATCTTTGACATGGTGCAAATGGCTTATAGTTGAATCTTTTCAATTTTCATTTTTCTTCATTTTAAGGTTTTGCTCGAGGATTAGCAAAATATTAAGTTTGGGAGTGTGATAACTCTATTATATAGAGATATATTACACAATTCTAAGCATAAAATCAATTCTTTGACCATGAGTTATCAGTTCTTCATAAAGTTTGAAGCTTTTTATCTCTGAAAAATCAGTTCTTCTATTATGAGATCTTGGTTCTTCAATAGTTGGGTTTAAAGGTGACACATTTGAACTTTTGGGGAATCAATTCTTTTGCCTCAAGGTGTTAGTTCTTCACTATGGTCTAGTGCCAAAATTTGAATTTGAGCTTATTTTTTGGCTATTGAATCCACCTTTGACGTATGATGATAAGCTAGGAAATCCTTAGGTGAGCAAATAGATTACAAGTTTTGAACATCAAACTTAGTTTTAACTATCAAAGAGAATTCATTGACACTTTTGTTTTATGTCACTTTTAAAGTATAAATTTTTTGAAATAAAGAATTTGTGATTTTTATAGAACAATCTTTTGGAAATAAAAAATGGTGGCAATGATTCCTTTGGAATGTAGATGACCAAAATTGATTTTTTCATTATTTTTGGAGTAAGTTTGTTACGGTTAATGGGAATTGCAAATTTAATTTCAATCAAACTTTTTCGATTTTGTTCTTGAAACCAAATTTTGGGTTTTGATTCTTTTGAGTTTTGATTTTTTATTTATTTCTTGAATCAAAATGAGAATTGTTTGCTTATTTAAATTAAATATCTTAAGTAATTGTGAAGTAAAAAGGAAAGAAGTAAAATTTAATGTAAATAAGCTAGTAGGTTTTATAGGTAATCTATCTCAAAAACAACATTTTGTTTCAAATGTATCGATACATGTTCATAATGTATTGATACAATTTTTCTATAGCTTAATGTATCGATACATTATTTCAATTTAAAAAATAAAAGGGGTAAAAACATATTTTCACACCCAAGCTTATAAATATACCACAAGTTCCAAGGGTTGGCAATCCTCCACGGCATTTGCAAAGTAAAACCCCGACTCTTAAGCTCTTCCAATCGATTTTTGCTCAAAATCATCATTTTTGAAAGATTTGAGCTTCGTTTTGAGTTTTAAATGAAAAGATGAGATTTTCCCCACTCTTGAATCTTTAATGTTGAATATTTATTTCTGAAAGTATGGTTTACAATTCCAAAATTATTGATGTCGAGGAACTAGAGGATTTTGGTGGATTTTCTCAATTGCTATAGCTCTCCTAAGGAAGGAATGTTGATTTTATGGGTTTGTACAAATGGGTATTTTGATGAGCAGTAGACTTAGTCTAGAAAATTAGTTTAGGAGAACCTAAATAGTTTAAAGTAATATAGAATGATTATTATGCGATTCCTAGAGTAAGTATTAACTAAAATATTTATTTGGGAATTTAAGAGTTGTTGAAACTCTAGATATTTTGTTGGAGTAGACTTTTGCATGCTTGGTAGAAATAAACTTTCGAGGTGAGTGTGTACACAATTTTCAAAACAATTTGAGTATGTAAAGTTGAAAGCATGATTAAATGATTTGATGGATTGTTGTTGAACAAGGTTTCCATAAAAAAATGTGTTTGTGGATGAGAAAAACATTTTGAAATGGCTTTCAAAATTATTATGAATAAGTAAATATCCTACTATGTAGTAGTTTTCAACAAGGGGAGACAATCCTTTTCAATGTTTTGAACAATTCCCTCAATTACTCTAGTCTCCAGGCTAATGTGGGTACCAGATGCTAGTTAAGATAGTGATTGTGGTTGACTAAAGATGCTTTTGCATTTAAGTGTTGTGAATGTGGATTGAAAAGGTCTCCATTTTTCCATGATTTATTATTGATGTTTGATCGTAGTATGATCTTGTATGGAATTGTGACTGTGTTGTCATTGGCTCTAGTCAGTGTGGGGGTAAGAGTACCACAAGATTAGGTTAGGCATTGTACCATTTCTTCCCTCTTTATGAGTCCTGGTGTAGGGGTAAGAATACCATACGGTTAGGTTAGGCATCGTACTACCTTCCAACTCTTTATAAGTTTTGGTGAGGGTTAGAATATCATAGGGTTAAACTTGGCCAACGTGCCACCTTTTCCCATTTTTGTATGATGGCTTTAATTGATGGGTTTGGCTATGGACGGTATGCTCAAAATACGTAGCGAAAAGAAAATTAAAACCTTATAACTAAACAACCAAAACATGCCTCAACTTGTGGATCACCTTGGTGATATTTAATACATAAAAGCACAAAATAAATTATTATTCAGAAAGTTACCTTGTCAAGTAATTTTCTAATCATAATGGCCCTTCTCGAAGAATCCCGCAAACACCACAAGGAGAAAAACCCTAGCTACTCAAGTGCTTGACCTCTAACGGTCGTACACATGATTGCACTTGAACCTTCAACAAATGATGGAGTTTTTAACTTTACTTTGTGCTAGCAAAGGTGACAACAATTGTCTTTTTCTTCTTTTTCATAATCTTAGCCGAACATCTCTTGAAACTTGCTTTAAAAGCAATTTTGTTTTGACATCCTTGGTTTGGTACTCGTAGGGAGAAAATCAAAGCATAGCACTCCACATATAAGACAACCTGGTGTCTCAAGTCTAGGGAGTATTTACACAACTTATACATAAGAAGTGTTGCACAGACACTAGAGTGCATTACCAAATGCATTTCTAACGGTGGGTCAACCCTTCCCCCTTGGCTTATCCGTTTCCTTGTATTCACTCATGCAGTCACATGTTTTTTTCTCTTATTTTGTTGTATAGATTAGTAGCTTGCTTGGCTAGGCGATTTATGGAGTAGTAGCCTAGCTTGTTCGTGAAAGTTGTCATAGAGCCTTTGTTCCAGCCTTATAGTGTCATACACTTCACAGTGTGTCTGGTCTAGTCTTGAACTGTCTTATTAATAATGAACATTATTATGTAAATAATGTTGATAAACTTGTTTATACTTCCGCATATTGTGCTAAGCCCCGAATATGGATGCATGTTGACATTGAGACTATGGTGGATGAACCATAGCAATATAGGTATGGGATGAGTTTTGAACTACATATGCGTAACGGTTTGAATATTTACATGATAAAAAGGTGGCCTTGATGAATTAATGCATAATTTGATTATGGATGAATTCATGTTGTGAATCTGATGGATGACTAACCCATGCATTTATGAATTTAGGCTTGCTTGGGCCTAGTGGGCCATACAGACGTAAAACCATGCATTGGTCACAATCCCTATCAAAATGGGGTGTGACTTTGGCACTCCAATCTTATCCAATTGTACCATCTCTTTCTTTGTCACCAAGTTTCTAAATCTTGCTTTTGGTGCTTCAAGAACAGACTTCTCCATGTAGAATCAATTCTTTGTCTTTGAACTTCCACTCTTAGGTTGTTCTCCATCTAGAACCAACTTCTAATTTTTGGAGGATCGATTCTTTCTTCCTCACATTTTTTACTTCTACATTATACTCTCTTAGAATCGATTCTTTTTTTCTTAGGTGTCGGTTCTTCACAAACCCTGAACCTTTTATCTTTCAAAAAACCAACTTCTTCTATTCTCATAATCAATTTTTCACCGTTGATGTCTGCTTAAGAACTGTCTTCTCCCATTTTCAAAATTGATTCTTCCTATGATAAAGAAATAAATTTTGCTTTCTTCACATTTAAGAATCAAGTCTTCACATTTGAGAATTTGATTCTTAGGCTGGCAATTTAAAAATAGTTATTTTGCACATAAACTTTAAAATCTCCTTAAGCATGTTTAAGAGCATATTTTTAGCTTCATTAACATTTTCAAAGCATATTCAATTCATCTCTCTTTATGATCAACTTCAAAACATTTATGAGGATTTTCGTCATATTCAAAAACATATTGCATTTATTTTTAATGCATATTTAAGTCAATTAATTTTGTCATTTCAAAACAAGTATAAAACTAACAAAGTATTTAATTCACATAAATAAACAAGATTATTCCATAAATCATATGAAAATTTGTGGTAAAATATGAATATATATAGGACTTATTAGCCCTTCTTGGGAAGTTTGTAAGAATAAGCTTGCTCGAGAAATTCTCTCAATGAGGATTCATTCTTGAATTTTACCACAAAGATGAAATGATCCTAGAAATGTTTTCAATAAAAGACTTTGATTTGTATTTAATAAATTATAATGTGCCTCACGCCATGTGACACTTATTCTATGCACAATTGTCAACCCCGATGATAACATTTCTTCAAGAAGTTGGTAAAGTTAAGTCGTCTTAAGAAATTTTCTAAGTCAGAGAACATTCTGGAATTTTACCAAAATGATGGGAGGATCTAAGAAATGTCTTTGATAAACAGTTGTCAATTATAATAATTACTTATGAATTTTCATTTCATTGACACCGGGCACTAATATATGAATAATAGTCTTAATGATGAGATTCCCTCATGAAGCTTGTAAAGATAAATTTCTTAAGAAATTTTCTAGGTGAAAGTGCATTCCCAAGTTTTACCAGAAAGATGGGAGGACCTAGGAAATACCTTTAACAAACAATTATAGTTCATATTTAATAATTTGAATTTCATAGTGTTCATCATCTTTCCATTTCATCCTCATCATTCCTATTCTCATCTTTGAAATAAAGCTTGAACAATAATCCTGGTGAGGAGATTTTTTTAGGAAATTTCAAAAGATAAGTTTCTTGGAAAATTCTCAAGGTGAGATGATACTCCCGAATCTTAACAAAAAGATGGGAGGACTCAAGAAATGTTCTTCATAAAAGAGATTATCATTCATAATCAATTAAAACTGAAAAAAAAATTACGAAAAGGAATAATGATTAAGGAAATATATATAAATAAAATTAAAAATTAAGGTCAAAATAGGATAACAATTGATTATTTGGTATCGTTCATTGAACAGGCATCACAAGGGTGCTAATCTTTCCCCATGTGTAACCATACTTCTTGACCCAAGCTCAATTATGTAAATCAGTCTTTGTTCTTTAGAAGAACCTAAAATAACTTTAGGAGCTTGTTAAAAAAAATAGGTTTAATTAGGTGGCAATCACACCTAACAAAAAAGATTAGTGGTGATCTCCATGTTTTCATGTCAAGGCGAACAGGTTCCCAAACCCGCACATACCCACACTAATGATAAACTTAGTTTCAATTAATTTTTAAATATAATGATTTCTTATATTATAAATGTTAAGATAATTAGTTCCATTAACTAATTACACTTGTTGAATTACTTTTATGAACAAAATTTAAATATCTCACATTTTAATTTAATATTCAAATGTTAATAGTTAACCATGAGACACCTTCACATAAGCTTTATGTTAGGAAAAGCCATGCAAATCAATATACATGCACATTGAAAATTTAAAATTTTTTCCTTAAGCAATATCAACATCAGTTACTTAATATAGATAAATCCTAATTAAATGGTAAAAGATGTTTATACAATTAAACCTTTGATGTTAAAATTGAAAGGCTAATTCAGCAAAGATGTCAAGATCTTTTCCCTATAAAGCTTAGGTTGTCATAAACCTTAAGTTGTCCAAGTATCCAGCCTCTAATGTTGATCTACATAGACTCTAAGTAGAATAACACCAATGGTGGTTTGAGGTTTATTTTTGCTACTAAGCTTAGTGCTAGGTAGGAGGCAAACAAAGTTTCTCACTTCCCAAGGAAAATTGAAATACAAAAAAGGAAAAGGAGGAATTAATGTATTTCAATCAATTTGCATCATTATCATGACCCACATCTGGAGGCCATGAATGATGCACAAGTGCAGCAAGGGTAGCCCATGAAACCCAAGCAAGTTGCAGAATGTAGAAATGCCAAATAGCTCATAATCATGCGTACAAGTGTTTAAATAGAAGAACAGAATTGCTTATATAGCATATGTTCAAAACGTCTTTTACAAACATTGCACTTTGGCATGTAATTTAATGTATCTGTGTGCTAAATAGAAAAAGATGTGAAAACATGCACTATACACAAAAGTAGCCATGTCTTGGCAAACATAAAAGGTCCAAGTGCACACTAAACAACTGAACAGAATGTAAATGGCAACATTATGCCTACAAAATTAGAAACTAGACTAAAAGCAAAACCAAACTCAAATCAACGGAGTAGACTCATCAAACTGGAAATGCCTACTAGATGCCAAGCTATCAAACTACTAAACAGACACTAGGCACTCACTTCTCTAATGGAGATCCTCAAAGAGCTATTTATCTACATATGACAATTAATTAGGGTAAGTCTCTCAAACTCAGTGAATGAGCACCAAAAGAAACAAGCCAATATGGAAGAATATATTTCAAAAGCTGATAATACTGAAATATGCAATTTATATATATATATCATGTAAAACAAATGTGCAAAACTATGGCATACTCTAGCCAATGCAAATGCCATAAGAAAGCTGACTTAGAAGTCCATCTTATTGCCCACATTTACTTAAGTAAAGGTCTTGGATCATAATAGATCTTATTAGAAATAATTGGGGTCCTTTCCCCATAAATGTGTTTCATCATATTGTCCAATACTATTGTTGATCAATAAATATTCATCAAATAGAATGCCTCACTTAGGCATAAATCAAATGTGAAGCCAATGTACAAACTCAAGGGTTTTTTTTTTCTAGATTCTAATATACAAAATCAATCCCTTGAAGTTCTTATTAAATCCCACCTTGGGTTAACTCATCATCTTTACAAAGTCAAAATCATAGCAAATTGATCAAGCCTAGGTTGTTTACAAAGTATAACAAACTTTAAGCTTACCTTAAAACTACCTTAAATGCCAAATCCTTTAGGCAAATACAAATATATCAAATCAGAATTTGAGCTAAGTATATATTATACCTCAAATGCTCATCAAAAATAAAAAATCATCATATTACAACAATTAATTACAAAAGAAGGGTCTTCCCTAAATAATAACAAAATCATCATCAGGTGTTAAAAACACCAACGGATTAATAGAGACATGTCTAATGTTGAAGTAGCTAACAGAATAATAGTCATGTCTAATGTGAAAGCAACTAACAGAATAATAGAGCCACTTCCAACACCAAAGCAATTGACAGAGTAATAGAGTCACGACTAGTATTGAGGCAACTGATAGAAAATAAAGCCATGTCCAACACTAAAGCACCTAATGTGATAACAACATTATATCCAACATTAAAGCAACTGATAGAATAACAGTCACTGCGTAAGAACACCACTCTACAAAAATCATACCACCGTTTGAAATTAAAATCATCGGATGGAATACTTATCCTCTTACAAAGCTATCATTCCATTTGCAAATATATATAACCTCAATATTTCATATCAATTTTCCATACATAAGGCAAGCTTAATAGATTTTGGCAAATTTAGAAATCATAATCTCATTGTGCCATTCTAATCAAAGAATATTAAACATCTAATAATTACAAATCAAACTGCCTAATCATATACATTTGTCTATCCTCAAAATTTAACATCTCTTATGCAAAATCATGACAAGCTCAATAGGCGTTAATAATGAAAAATCATTAAAGCCATTAAATTATGCAAAACGTAATCAACAAGGTTAATAGACCATAATTTCAATTACAAAAATAATCAACATATATGCCACCATGTGGCTCACATACAAATAGAACATGATTTGCAAAAAACAATTTTATGGTTTAAATATTTAAAGAGGCTTGCTCATATTTTCAAAATATACATATATAATGTTTTTCTCAAAAACTTAGAATGTTACTTAAGCAAGATTACAAATTTAGAGTTTATCACCTAACATTAGCCTAGGCATGTTACTTCTAGGCTACGGGGCAGAAAATGCATTTCTCATGACTAGTTTATATACAAAAATTAATTTCTAAAATAGTGCCCCACCAATAGTGACAAGTGACCTACCCTAACTAAGGAAATTAAGCTATCCTTGCCCACCAATAAATCTTGAGCTTTGGGCTTCCCCCAAAACAAAATAGAACAACTAAATTCTTAGCTTTAGAACATTTACAACATTCAAAGCTTAACTCAACTCCTATATCCAACTAGCAGCTCTCAACTACAAATTCATAGGCTTTAATGTTCAAGGTAGTTAGATTCTTACTTTGGTAGTTAGAATGAACCAACTTAACTTTAGAATTCCACCAACTCAAGGGGAATGTAGCTGAGTTGAAACATAAACATAATTCCAACCATAAATCGATCAAAGTGTAGTTTAAGTGACTAGGAAGCCTACCTTTACCTTAATCACTAATTTCCAAGCTTCCAAACACTTCAAGTGAGGTCTAAGAATCAATGGAGAACTTAGGAGTTCATAAGTAGAAAAAGAAAGCTCTCATCATTTTAATTCTTAAATGGGTAGATTGCGAAAAGCCATATATATTTTTCGCCACTTCACTGTAGGTCTTGATACATACTATCAAAGTCTCTGATAACTCTATTAAATAAAGTTATGTTGGCATTATTTTCTTTAAAATGATTATAGTTTTGAAATGACAAAAATGATCAAAAGTGCTTCAATGATCTTTGAACTTGTTTAAATATTTTTGAAGTTGTTTGAATGTGTTGTGGAACATAATTTTTGAAGTGCATAAGTGTTTCCATGTGAGAAATGATCAAAATTGCTTGAATGGTCTTTGAACTTGTTTGATTGATTTTTGAAGTTATTTGAATGAGTTTTTTAAACTTGTTTGAATTGTTCTTAAACTTGTTTAAATAAGGCTTGAAGATCTTATGTGTTTCCATGTGAAAAGTTTTAAAATTGCTTGAATGATTTTTTAACTTGTTTGAAAAGTTTTTAAACTTGGTTTAATTAGTCTTAAACTCTCATTGCATTTGATTTGAAATGCCCAAGCATTTGGCATCAAATTGGGTTTAAAAAAAAGAATGTTCTATGTTTTAAGCTACAAGTATCAATACATCTTAAACAGAATGGTTCTACCCAAAATGTATGGATACATTCCAAAATGTAATATATCAATACATTTGGTCTAGAACTAATCGTTACACAAAAAAATTAGAGGAGAAATGGCTACTTTCTTAACCACACCTTCTCTAACGGCTTTAAAGCATGACCGACTATAAAAAGGACTTCTCTAACACATTTATAAGGTTCGAAGAGTGGAGAAAAACATCAAATACTCTAGAATCAAATCTTATGATGAAAAAAAAAATGAAACCATGCTAGAACAAGCAAAACACATTCTTTCACTTTGCTTTTAAGCTATTTTTGAGCTTCAAATTCTTTGTGCTACCACTCTTATTCTTTATATACATCTTTTTATTCATCACACTTTATCTACATTGTACTTACTTAGCAAAACCCACCTTCTAGAACTACCCTTTCTACTTAAAATTGAAAAAAAGAAAAAGTTATACCTTAGCCCCTAAAAGGTAGTATTTAGAGGTTGCGCTTGATCTTTAAAAGGCATAGAAGTTATACCTTAGCCTTCAAAAGGTAATGTTTAAAGGTTGTGCTTAAACTTTGAAAAGGAAATGGTTATGCTTGATCCTCAAAAAGGAAATGATTATGCTTGAACCTTGAAAAAGCATTGTATTGAATTTATTTAATAGTGGATTAAACATTTTAGCTTGCTAAGGGAAAGGACATAGGTACCAAGGAAGAGGCGAACCTCTATAAATTTCTTATCCATTGAGAAGTAGCATGTACCTTCAACTTCAATGGTTACATATTTTTGAATGATATATGTCTAGATTAAATTCATGCCTGCATTCCATTAAACAAATTGGAATCGTCATTAATGATGGCAACCATATCATTTCTTGTAATCATGCTTGTGCTTACTTGATCATAATATTCTCTTACATGATTGCAATAAGTGCAAAATGCATGGTACTACTTCATTAATAATGATATTTTCTTGATGTGAGAACTATCCTTGAATTGCTAGTGTTATACATGATTTAGAGGATATTTCTTGAAATGCTTGCTTGATAATGATTTGAAATAATGCTTGCTTGAGAAATATATAATGGTGATTAAGAATGCTTAATGATGATATTTTTTAAAAAATTTCTCATTGAGTTGCCATTTTTATATGGACTGGAGAATTCCTAGAACATGCTTGATTAATATTGCTTGGTAATGCTTAATGATGCTCAACAATTGATAATGCTTGATGAAAATTTATGAATGCTTAATGAAGCTTGATAATGATTAGGAATGGTGCTTGATGACTAATGATACCTTGGACATGCCTAGAAACTATTTTGTAAATATTTCTAGAAAATATGAGTATTTGATGGATATGTTGAACATCTATTTAAATGCTCATATTCATTTAGTTCCATAAGTACTTAAGTATAACATGAACTTGTTGAATATCTACTTAAACACTCATTTATTATAGGCTCGTGATTTCTCTTCTAACAATTGGTATTTCAACAATTGGTAACATATTGGTATAGACCTTATGATCTCATGTTTTATTAAGAGAGAGTTTATCATTGACATCTACATTATCCCATGTTTCTTTCAATCAAAATTAGTGCCATTAGCACTTGGTATCTTCATTAACAAGTTGTGGTGAGAATCCAACAAATTGGTGTTCTTTATTATTGGTAATATCTTTTAATACGAAATTGATATGGTGCTTTACATGGATTCTATGCTTCTCACTTATGCTTGAATGTTGAAATCAACAATTGATATCAAGTTTTGAAGTTCATTCAAAATATTGATATCTAGTTTTAAGCTTACTCAATTAATGTCAAACAATTAACCAATTTTACAATTTACCTAACATTGAAAAGGATGAATATGGACAATATCTGGATGGAAATGTTGACTTAGATGAAGTTATTAGATTGCTTTGCACTTAAGGTACCAAATGGAAAATGAATAAGGGTGTGCCATTATCTTTTAAGGCCAGTGCCTAGAAGAATAATTACAAGTTAATAGTATCACTTTTTCGTGGCAAGGTTACTTCCCATAAAGTGTCTCAGTGACATAACAAGAGACAAAGCCATATTACTTTATGCAAGTGTTTCAAGGATGTCTATCAATGTGGGCCAGTTGGTGTTTGATAATATTGTCTAAGCTGCTCACTCACCCCGTGATGGACTCTAATATCTTTCTTTCATCACAGCCCAATGCAAACAAGTGGGAGTAATTTGGGATAAGAGTGAAGAAATCTTGCATCCCAAAGTTCCTTTGGATGCAAGAATTGTTAGGGATTTAAATCATGCTAAGATGACTCATACATAGCGAAATATTATTAAAATTTTGATCCCTTAAGCCATGGATCATTTTAATTGAAACTAATCTATAAAAACCATAAGAGAGATTTTGACATACGTGAAAGTCTACTTTCTTAGGTGAAATCCTCCTTGGCTTTTTGTTTATAAATTTTGTACACCACTTAAGACTTTTCAAATCATAGTAGCACTATTGTCTACCTCTAATGGTGATCCACACAATGATTTGCCAAAATTTCTTCATTAAGAGTGTGTGAATCTCCAAGCCGAAGTTTGTGTTAGCAAACTCTCAACTTTGAGCTCCCTTATGTTTCTCTATTTTCAGTTGTGATTATATCTTAACACATGAGAAAATAAAACAAAACTCTTCTATATATTCAAGAGGCAGCTAAGGGATTCTTTTATAAAGTGAATTGAACTACTTTACATCCAACAAGAATTATAAAATAATTTTTTAAGTTGTTTGAATATGTTTTTGAACTTAATTTATTAATGTTAAAAACTTTCATATACTTGCTTTTGAACTGCATAAGTGTTTCCATGGGAAAAAAAATCAAAATTACTTGAATGATCTTTAAACATGTTTGAATGATTTTGAAGTTGTTTGAATGAGTTTTTGAACTTCTTTGAATAGGTTTTAAACTTGTTTATTTAAGTTTTGAAGATCCTAAGTGTTTCCATGTGAAAAGTTTTAAAATTTCTTGAATGATTTTTGAACTTGTTTAAATTAGTTCTAAACCTCCCTTGCACTTAATTTTGAAATATCCAAGTATGTGGTATCAAATTGGGTTCATAATGATGAATTTTCTATGTTTCAATCTATAAGTATCGATACTTTGGTCAAAAGTATTGACACATGATAATTCTATTTTATAGAATTATTTTAGTCTAATTTTGTTATTAAATATTAGCTAAGTTCTTAATTTTCAATAATAATTTAGTTATTTTAGTTGTTTTCATAATTAGTTTATTTTTAAGTGAGTTATTTTAATTTTATGATTATTTCCTTTAATTTGATCATAATTTATTAGTTTTTTTATTTTTTTTAGAAATTAAGGGAATTGGACTTAATTTTGGAAAGAAGGGTGTTGAAAGACCCAAAAGTCTGCTTGTATATACCTGGGTGTTTTGACCATAAGTTATGGTACAGAACTCCAAATGATACGATTCTTTAACCATTGGAAAGATAAGAGATAAAGCTATAACTTTTGTGATCACTTTGTCCAGTTTTACATTGAGAATAGAGAAAATTGTGTTGGAGTTTGACAAGGCGTACTACTTCCAGAATGGCAATCTTAATTCTGACAATTATTGTTCGGGCCTTATTACACTTTTGAGCCTAATTAAATCAGTAGGCTATGTTAGGGAATTATAGGTTAAGTTTGTTAGTATAAATAGGATATTTTAAGAGAAATTAGGAGAAAACTTTTGGAAATTCAAGAGGTCGAAAGTTGAGGCAAAAACTTGAGAAGCAAAGCTATAATCAATCGTTTTGTTTTCTTCCTTAGCTTTTATTTTTCTTGTTACTTTCAATGGTTGAAATTTATATAATGTTATTTGTCTTTGCAATTATGCGTAGCTAATTTTCTTTTTCTAGGATTGCAATT
>NW_018397285.1:654359-655041 GCF_002168275.2 Theobroma umbraticum
GTAATTTAAATTTTTAATCTCTTTCTTTAATATCTTTCTTGCTTATCTTTAATGGTATTTGAATTGATTTACGTATAGGATAGGATATACCTATAGGCCATATGTAGCCAAATTAGAGCCTGAACTTAATGAATCTGTTTTAATTTCAATTCACATAGGGATATAGTGTTTTGGTTAAAATAGATATTTTTATAAAATGAGTCAAGGGAGCCTTATAAATAAATTAGGCCCCTAGGTTAGCAATTCAACCCATTAAAATAAGTTGAGGAAGAGAGATAAGATTTAGATGAAGTGTGAGGGATATTGTAATCCTAGTTTTGTTTGATTTGATATTTACTCAAGATTATTATTATTTTGATTTTTCTTAGTTATGGTTAAGCATTTTTACTTAGTTAATTTAGTTATTTGATATTGATTGTTTGGATAAGATTAAATTATTCTAGTTTTAGTACCTAGTAAAATTTTAGATCAATTTCCTTTGGGATCGATACTCTGCTTGCTTATATGCTATCTATTTGATACGCATACTTGTGTAGTAGAATTTTAACTAACAACAATCCTTATTCCAATACTTATAATCCGGATTGGAGGAATCATCCTAATTTTTCAAGGAATAACAACCAAGGGTCTTCATCAGTAGCTAAGTCAAAGTTTCCTCTTGGATTTCCATCTAGAGCCCCCA
>NW_018397285.1:655051-661991 GCF_002168275.2 Theobroma umbraticum
AAAGCCTTCAATGGAGGATATGTTCATGCACTTCTTGGCAAAAATTGAGACATTTATAACAAAGACTGATGCATTTATGACGAGGATCGATGCCTCCATTCAAAATCAAGCAGCTTCAGTTAGAAATCATTAGACACAAATGGGCCAACTTGCTAGTGCTTGAAATACTAGACCTCATGGTACCTTACTAATTGATACTAAATCCAACCTAAGAAGAGAAGGTAAAGAACATTCTAAGGCAACCCATCTTCACAACAAAAAAAAGGTAAGTAAAGAGGTAAGTTGTAAGGATTTAAATTCTCAAATTTCAATTCAATCTGATAAGAAAGAAATTAAAAAAGATGATAAAAAAGAAATTGAGGTTGAAAATTTTGTTGGAAATTCAAAAGAAAAAATCACTATTAAAAACTGCTCCCACACACTCACCATCTTTTCCTCAAAGATTTCAAAAAGAAAAACTTGACAAACAATTTTAGAAATTTATTAATGTGTTTAAAAATTACATATTAATATTTCCTTTGCTAAAGCTCTAGAACAAATGCCAAGATATGATAAATTCTTCAAAGACATCCTATCTAAAAATAGGAAATTGGGTGAGTTTGAAACTGTTGCACTTACTAAAGAGTGTAATGCCATCATTCAAAATGAGCTTCCAATGAAGCTTAAAGATCCAGGTAGTTTTACTATTCTTTACATTGCTGGTTCTTTTTGTTTTGTTAAAGCTTTATGTGATTGAGGTGCAAATATAAATTTGATGCCATTGTCCATTTATAAAAAATTGTGTTTGAAAGAGATTAAGCTAACTTCTGTAACTTTACAACTTGCTGATTGATCCATCACATATCCTTATGGTATTGTGGAAGATGTTTTGGTAAAAGTTGGTAAGTTTATTTTTCTAATAGATTTTATTATTCTGGATATGGAAGAAGATTGCGAAATACCAATCATTCTTGGGAGACAATTCTTGAGAACTACTTAACCTTTAATTGATGTGGAGAAAGGTGAGCTTACTTTAAGGGTTGAAGATCAACAGGTAACATTTAGTACTTTAGAGCTTTAAAATTTTCCAATGAACATGATGAATGTTTCTCAATTAATGTGGTGGATGACATAATGAATAATGTGTTTATTGAAAATCATCAAGATCCACTAGAAACTTCTTGATGAAAAAGTTCTTGAATATGCTAACCTTCTTGATGCCCATTCACATCTCCCAAGATCTCAATTTGAGACTTTGGAATTATCAATTACAACTTCACCAATCAAACCTTCCATTGAAGAACCTCCTTCATTTGAGCTCAAACCACTGCTTAATCATTTAAGGTATGCTTTTTTGGGAAATTCTTCTACACTACCAATAAATATTTCTTTTTCTCTTTTTGATGAATAGGAAATAAACTCCTTCGAGTTGTAAAAGACTACAAAAAAGTAATTGCGTGGACCATTGTAGACATCAAAGGAATTAGTCCATCAATTTGCATGCACAAAATTCTTTTGGATGAAAATCACAAAGCAACCATTAAGCATCAACAAGGGTTGAATCCGATCATGAAAAAGGTAGTAAAGAAAGAAATTATTAAGTGGCTTGATGCAGGTATTATCTATCCTATTTCTGATAGTTTATGGGTAAGTCCAATCCAATGTGTTCCCAAAAAAGAAGGTATGATTGCAGTTTCTAATGAAAATAATAAGCTCATTCCCACTAGAACTATGATTGGATGGAAAGTATGTATGGACTATAGAAAATTGAACAAAACCACTAGCAAATATCACTTTCCACTACCTTTTATTGATCAAATGATAGATAAACTAGTAGGTAAGGATTTTTATTGGTTTTTGCATGGTTATTTTTGTTATAATCAAATAGCTATTGCTCTTGGAGATCAAGAAAAACCCACCTTTACTTGTCCTTATGGAACTTTTGCTTTTCGTAGAATGCCTTTTGGACTTTGTAATGCTATAGCTACATTTCGAAGATGTATGATGGCAATATTTTTTGATATGGTTGAAAAGTTTTTGGAAGTCTTTGTGGATGATTTTTCAATTTTTGGGGATAATTTTGATGATTGCCTATTTAATCTTACTAGAGTGCTTAAGAGATGTATGATGGCAAGAAGGCATAGTCTTAAGCCATCGAGTCTCTAATAAAGGTTTAGAAGTAGATAAAGCAAAAATTGAAACAATTGAAAAACTACCACCTCCCACCTCAATTAAGGGCATTCGTAGTTTTTTAAGACATGTTGAATTTTATAGAAGATTCACTAGAGATTTTTTTTAAAATTTCCAAACCACTATGTAATTTGTTAGAAAAGGATTCTCCTTTTAATTTTGAGGATGTTTACCATGTTGCTTTTGTTGAATTGAAAAAGAGATTAATTTCTACTCCTATTATCACTATTCCTAATTGGAATCTTCCTTTTGAGCTAATGTTTGATGCTAGCGATTATGCAATTGGCTCAATTTTAGGCCAACAAAAAGCGAAGATTTTGCATCCTATTAATTATGCTAGCAAAACATTGAATCAAGCTAAAGCAAATTACACCACAACTAAAATGGAGTTGTTTGCTATTGTTTTCGCTTTTGATAAATTTTGCTCCAATTTGTTGGTACTAAAATAATTGTCTACACTGACCATGTAGCTATTAAATATTTGATTGAGAAAAAATATACAAAACCAAGCTTGATAAGATGGGTACTTTTGCTTCAAGAATTCAGCTTAGAAATTGGAGATAGAAGAGGTATAGAAAATCAAGTGGCAAATCATTTATCTAGATTAGAGAATGGATAACAAATTAGGAATTCAACAGTAATCAATGAGACCATTCTTGATAAGCAATTGTTTCATGTCGAGTAGCAGAAAAATTTGCCATGGTCTGTGATTTTGTGAACTATCACGTGAGTAAACTCTTCCCTCCTTAATTTAAGTCTCAACAAAAGAAGAAATTCTTGCATGCTGTCAAATACTACATGTGGGATACGCCTTTCCTTTGCAAGCATTGTGGGAATCAATCATTAGAAAATGTGCTCCTGAAGAACAATATGAAAATATTCTTCATCATTGCCATTCATCTGATTATGTAGGACATTATGGGGGAGATGAACTACTACAAATGTTCTACCATCAGGTTTTTACTAGCCTTCTCTTTTCAAAGATGCTCATAATTTTGTTGAAAGATGTGATAGATGTCAAAGAATAGGCAATATATCTAGAAGACATGAGATACCTCTCAACAACATCCTAAAAGTCAAAATTTTTTATGTATGAGGAATTGATTTTATAAGTCTATGCATTCCATCCTTCAATAATGAATACATCTTGGTTGCTGTTCATTCTGTCTCTAAATGGGTTGGAGCTATTGCATTATCGAGGAATGACTCTAAAGTAGTGATAAACTTCTTGCAAAGGAACATCTTTACACGTTATGGAACACCTAAAGCCATAACTAGTGATGAAAGATCGCACTTCTGCAAGAAGAATATTGAGGCAATCTTGGCCAAATATAAAGTCAAACACAAAATAGCCACTGCCTATCCTCGTCACACAAGTGGCCAAGTTAAAATTTTAAATAGAGAAATTAAAAGAATTTTGGAGAACATTATTTGTCCTTCCAAAAAAAATTGGTCAAAAAAGCTGAATGATGCTTTGTGGGCATATGAAACTACATATAAAACTCTAATTGAGATGTCTCTTTATAGATTGGTGTTTGGAAAAGCTTGTCATCTTTCAGTGGAGCATGAACATAAGACATATTGGGAAATTAAAGAGGCTATTTTTGATCTTCAAGTAACCAGACAAAAAAGTCTTATGCAACTTAATGAAATGGATGAATTTTGTCAAGAAACTTATGAAAGTGCAAGAATCTATAAAGAGAAGACAAAACGATGGCATGACTAGAAAATCATGAAGAGAAGTTTTGATCCTAGCCAACATGTTCTCTTATAAAACTCTCATTTAAGATTATTTCCTAGAAAGTTGAAATCTCGTTGGTCTGGACCTTTCACTGTGACGAAAATATATCTTCATGGAGCAGTGGAGGTAGCTGATGATGAATCAACCTTTAAAGTGAATGGGTAATGATTAAAACACTTTTAAGGTGGTGATTTCGATTGTCAAAGATCTTCAATCATGCTTATCGATGCAATTTGAATCAGAGAAAGTCAAGCCAGAGACTATAAATCAAGCATTTTTTGGGAGGCAACCCAAGCACTTTGACAAACTTTATTATATTTTCTTTTATTTCTTTTTAAGTATTTTAAATTATTAACAATTTATTTTTATTTTGTAGGTACATGTACAGCCCCCCATTAAAAAACAAACAAAAAGAATTTCCTAGCAAAAAAAAAAATTTTTTCTGAAGGGGCTAGGTAGTAGCTCCCAATAAGGGAGGCCGCGACCTCTTGAACTTGCCACAATCTGGGCTACGGCCTCGTGACTTTAGGGAACAAGGGTCACAGTGCCCACTAGGGGTAGGTCATGGCCTTGTGTTTTGTGGGCTACCAACTTTGGGCAACCCACAAAGAAAAAAAAAATTAGGGAGGGGTAAGTCGCGACACAGTGAAATTAACAAACGTGGTGCCCGCTAAGCAAGGTTTAGGCCTTGCAGCTTTAGGGAACGAGGGTTATAGGCCTCAGGAAGCAAGGTTGTGGTTTCCTCCCTATGTGGGCTGCCAAAAATAAGCAGCCCACTAACGAAACCAACACTTCCCTCTTTGTGGGCTGCTAACAATAAGCAGCCCAATACCCAAACCTAACCTCACTTTATTTGGGCTACCACAATAAAGAAGCCCTCACCCCCCCTTATATATACACCCCTACCCTTCCAGCACATTTACCCCTCTCTCTTAGTGCAAATTTCTATACTTTTCTTTCTTTTCTTCTACTTATCCCTTTCCATCTCTCCTCTACTTTTCACATCACAACTATTCCCTTTTCATCTTTATTCCTCTTACCTATTACCCAAACATATTTTCAACATAATTGCTCTACATATTAAGTAAGTTTTAATATTTATTTATTTATTTTTCTTTTTCTCTTCTCTTTGTACTTTTCTCTTCTTTTCTCTTTTTTTCTTTTATTTTTATTATTGTTGACTTTTTTTTATTTTGTTGAAAATTTGTAAGTTGAAATTAAGGAATATGGTAAGTTTCTTGAATTTAAATTATTTTTTCATATGCCTCGTAGTTTAGACGTATTGTAATTAGTGGATTTTTACTTAATACTATGGGCATTATTTTATGATAAAAAGACATATGAGCTAATATTGTTGACAATCTATTGTGTTTTGTTGGTACATTTCTTTTCTTTTGGTTGAGAACTAATTTTAAGAAATTGAGAATGGCACCTAAACGATCAAGACAAAATTCCAGTGGTTCATTTGATCATACTAGATTTGTGTCAACTGATGTTTGGCTAGACACGCAAGTTCTCTTGCAAACAAAATTATAATACTCGAACGAGGACTAGATTTAGGGTTGGTTACACACCTTAACCTTCAACCAATGATTGATGGCCGCCACTGGCAAATATTTTGTGCCTCACCAATAGTAGGAAGTATCGCTCTGGTAAGAGAATTTTACCTTAGTGCTATTGAAGCTACTAATAATTTTGTTTTTATACGAGGTTAATTAATTCGATTCTCGGGCCATGCAATCAATGAATTTTATGAAATTCCTGATATTGAAAATGATGGATATGGTCAATATTTGGCTAAGCATGAGAATTGGGATGATATCATTAATACACTCTGTGAAAAGGGTGCTCAATGACGATTCTTCAATAATGCACCAGTTTCATTAGAAAGGACTATGATGAAACCAACTTCTAATATATGGTTGCATTTTGTTGCTTCCAAATTACTTCCTACCACACTTACCAGTGATGTCACAAAAGATCGAGCCATCTTGAGTCATTCCATCATGATTGAGCACATAATTGATATTCATCGTATAATTTACAAAGCCATAACTCACACTGCAAAATCAAAGCGTGAAGGCTTGTGGTTCCCTTTCGTAATTACAGCTATGTGCAAACAAGCTGGTGTCAATTGGGATGTTACTAAGGAGATGTTGCACCCTAAACTTCCAATTGACCTTAATCTCATCCTTAGACAATCTCAAATTCTACTAAGGGTAGTTCTTTTTTTACACATCATCCTCCACCTCCTCGCTCAAGACACCAACAATTGTTAATGACCCAGAGAATTGAGAACCTTGAGCACCTAGTTCAAAAACTTGGGCAACAATTTGAGCAACACATGACTTATCAAACCCAATGTAATCAACATTTGGACCACATGTGTAATGACCTCTTCCCTCTATCGTTACCGGCATACGAAACTTGCGAGTGAACCCACCAAATCCCAAACAAGCCTTAGTTAAATCTCTAGGCAATTTAAACTCAACTTGCAATTTTAACACCATAATTCATTTAAACCAAATAATCATAATATTTAAAACATGGCATCTAGATACTAATAACCAGATTTGATAATTCCATACAATTTCAACATAATATGTAGTAATCATTACATAACCTTAAGTTTTAGCAAATACATTTCCAATAAACTATTAATCATCATAAGCTTGACTAATTGACACAACAAGACCTCTAGGCAACTGAGCGACTTAGAGTGAAAGTCTATGAGATGCCATTACCTAGGTTGTAGCCAGTCTCGAGGTGCTGAACAATGTACTAGAACTGATTACTTATTTGCAAAAGAAAATGAGGGGGGTGAGTCTCACTGACTCAGTGATCATCAACTCCTTCAGTAGGGCGTAGATGGGAAACAAGCTAAAGGCAGAAGATTTGAATATTAAAAATATAAGAATATATGTAAACAATTTACTCGAAATGGGAGGTTTGTGCCTTATATGAAAATATAAGTAAGTTTATGCAAAATAATCATTTAAATCAAATATCAACCCAAGTCATGGAAAGATT
>NW_018397285.1:662118-662459 GCF_002168275.2 Theobroma umbraticum
AATTTCATCGTATAAGTAAAGGAGCAGCAGAAAAACTCTTATTTTTCACCATGTGAAAATTACTTACGTGAAAAACCCAAAAAGATATCACTCTCTAGTAGGTGTAGAAGTAAAGAGCATCTAGACCCACTTTCACGTAATAACATCCGGAAGCTCCACTCCACCAGATCCCCACATGTCATGGCAATCTCAACGATGTTGGCCGCCATCGAAGAAATCAGGCGGTCGCAACCGCGCATCACAACTTGTGGCCTAGCCACGTAAAATCACAGACCCTGGCCCTAGCCATGTCTAACAGCCAGTCGGTGACCCAAAAGTTCTCTAGCTAGAGCTCACTTGTG
>NW_018397285.1:662469-662540 GCF_002168275.2 Theobroma umbraticum
ACACTTAACTGAAGTGACAATTGGCCTACTCTCGAATCTCTTGGTTTGATAAAACTATTTTAAAATGTAGT
>NW_018397285.1:662550-662987 GCF_002168275.2 Theobroma umbraticum
AAAGTTTATTTCAAAATCATTGCCAAAATTTCACTTAGTAACATGATAAGATTCCTTATAAGACTTTCAAATATAACTCTTTGCATGCAGTTGAAAGATCATTTAGCACGGTGGATATGTGTTTCAATCATGAATGCACATCACACAAATTATAAGGCACATACTTGACATAAATCATATTAAAAACTTGTTTCCCAATTTCAAGAACCTTTACATGTTATATATATATTTATATATATATTCAAAGTCATTTTCAAAGTCATAACATCCACAATGTCCTAACATTTCTACCAACTCATGCTTTCCACAATTTTTCATTAAAATAAATCAACACATACTTATATATATATTTACATAGTTATGGAAATTTTTAAAATGGACACCCCCTACTCACCTCACTATAGCGGGACATTACGTCGCTATTAATTCGGGTATGC
>NW_018397285.1:662997-663124 GCF_002168275.2 Theobroma umbraticum
TACTACGTGCCGATCATCGGTTATCTTGTCCGACACGCCACCCCAGTGCACTTCCTCTACTTATACGCTTCCTAGGAACCATTCAAACCCAATTCACTTAATTGCATGTATACATGGCAGCAATTTA
>NW_018397285.1:663134-663245 GCF_002168275.2 Theobroma umbraticum
TTCTTACCCAAATTTCATAATAATTCCCATGCTTATACAATCATACATGGTAAAAAAAATTTTTACCAAAGAATTCTTAAATCTTTGCAAGCATTCAACCAAACTAACAAT
>NW_018397285.1:663518-673759 GCF_002168275.2 Theobroma umbraticum
GAAAGAAAAAGGATGCATAAAGTGATGGAGAATGAAGGTTCCGGAAGCTCATGGTTATAAGAAGAAAAATAGGAAAAGTTGATATCAATTGGCTGGCCAAGTGGAAAGGAAAAAGAAAAAAAATTCAAAAGAAAAAAATGGAAGCTTTTCACTTAGGCAATGTGTAGTAAAATTTCTTGTCTCTCTCTTTTTTTTTTTATAAATTTGTAAAATTTTCAACAATCTCACATGGGATGGCTGACCATGGAGAGAAGAAAGAAAAGTCAAAGCTTTCTTTGGAAGCTTTGACCAAGCTAAATGGTAAAATTACTATTTAACCCTCCAAAGTTCTCATCCTTTTTATTAAGTCCTCCATCATTCCTTAAATTGAAATTTTTTTCTATTTTCCTTCCTTGACATGTGTACAAATATAATATAAGGTTTGCACCCCATCAACGTGTCACCATAATATTTAAATATATACTTACTCGCTTGTGCTCTATTTAATAAAAACACGCGAGTCCCTCTAACCTCGTTTTTCTTCTAAATTCTTCTTTTCTTCTTTTCCCCCGCTTAGATTAGTCATATAACCCTCTCTTTTAACTAATCTCATTAATAAATTAAATATTAATATTTTAATAATATTTTATTCATAAAATATTATTTTATTTAAAAATATTCTTTTTACCTATCACCGTTCTCTGACACTTAGACTTACATCAAATAACTCTTCTTCTCATCAATAGAGTCTAATTAACTTCTAAACGAGGGTACGGGGTGTTACAACATGTTTCAAGCTTATGGTGCTTTTATGGGAATGGATATATCTACTCTTCCACCAGCACCTAATCCTCTTAGGGATGCCAATGAGGTAAAGGATAATGAGGACAATGATGCAGAGGATGATGGTGATGAGAAGCAGGACTAAAGCTTCTTCAAATTCACCCAATCATCAGGGGAGTATTCTTTACCTTTCCTTTATTTTTTCTAACATTGAGGACAATGTTTTGTTTAAGTTTAGAGGGTGAATTTATTTTTTTGGTGTTGAATATTCTATATGGAAGTTTTAGATTTAATTTCATTTTCGTGTTTATCTAGATTTATAAATAATTTAGGATTAGTTGGTAAATGAATTTATTACTTGTTTGTTTAGGAATCTAGAGTAAAGTTGTGCCAAATTTTTTGATGATTTTTCTATCCAATGATGATAACTAGTTGTCTTGAATTCTTAGCTTTTGATGAATAAGGTTTTTGTTTGGATTCATGCTAAATGTTTTTGTTAAGTATCATTATTAAAATATGATTTTCTCAATTTTGAGCTCTATATCTTTTACTTTGAATTATTATGAATATCTAAAGAAGATTTATATTGATGTAAATTTTAGATTATGTCATAAATTCTAGAATTTGCTTGATTTTCTCTCAAGGTGAAATCCTAGGCAATACTTACTTAGGGAGATAATTTAGACCATCTTTGGACCGTTTGAGCCTAAAAAGCCAACCTTGGTAAATTTTTATACCTAGTACACTATACCTTTTTTTAGCCTAATTTCCCTTTTCTTTGTTTAACTACATAATAATTGAGCTTAGGCTTAGAATTAATTTTCCAATTTTGCAACCCTCACTTTTAAACATGTATATTGATTTAGGAAATATAGATTGAGTTAAATATTGAAAAAGGTGCAAAGGTGATGTTGATATGAAAATAAATAAATAAATAAAGTTCAAAATATGAAAAATAACCCCACTACCTACAATACAAAGAAAATAAGTTTAGGGGTGTAGAATTGTGAAAAAAAAAGGAAAAGTCCAAATGTGGAAGAAAAGGTGTACTAGGAGAATGAAAATAAAGCTATATATAGAGATCCCAGAATAATTATATGCTTAGGGCGATTTCAGCCACATTAATATCCTTTATCCTACCTTGACCCTAGCCATACATTATAAGCTTTATAAAATCCTATTGATCGCTAGCTTTGTATTAGTCTACATTAGTGGAGAGAAAGATGAAAAGTAAATCTATGGAGTTTAGTACGAATTTGAAATTTTTGTTGGCATAAACTCATCTGGATATCTTAAAATTCTTCATAAAGATTTCACACACACGAAAATCCATTCAAGAATGTGCTTGCATTAGATTTAAAACATGAATTTAAATGATGCATATATTTTCCTAAGGTTAATGGTCAATAGACATACTTTTAAGGAAATTATAAGGAATCATAGAGTTGGTGCACTTTATCTCTACTAGTAGTAATAGTAGTAACTATATTTATTTTTGTTTTCATTAACTGAATTTGATTTTTGTAAGTTAGTTTTTTTTCTATGTTTTGCTTAAGGACTAGCAAAATATTAAGTTTAGGGTTGTGATAACTCTATGATAGAGTTATTTGGGCTTAATTTTGATAGTAATTTAGCTTAGTTCTTCTAATAATGCATAGAAATTTGTAGGTTTTATTTAATTATTTTGAATTAGTTAATTTAGGTGAGTCAATCTAATCTCAGTTAATTTTATGCTTCATTTGGTGTTAATGTGATTAAGATAGGTTGTTTTTAATTTATTTGTACTTTTGTAGGTGTTTAATGAAAAAAGAATTTTAGTGGGAAAATAAGAGCAATTTCAAGGTGTAGATCTCAACTGCATATGTTTTTGTATTTTGGCCATAACTCTCTATACAAAGCTTTATATAAGTGATTATTAGACCATTAGAAAGCTAAGAGAATAAGTTACAACTTTAATGTTTACCACTTCACCTAATTCGGCTTGGAATGTGGTCAGAAACCTTGTCAAAATTGAAGCACTACAGAAATCCTAAAATCATTATGATTTCTACTATTTAAATAGTCAAAGTCGCGACTTTGGAGGAAGTAGGCCATGGCCTATGTAGTCTGATGAAGAGATTCTAGTTTGAATTGAATTCTTTCTTCACCCAACTTGGCTTAACTTCAAAGCACTATAAAAACAACTTTTCGGAGGGCTTTTAAAAGGAAGAATGACACACCAGATTGAGGGCTGAAAATCAAGCCACAAAATAATTAAAGAAATGTCTCATTGGAGCTAAAGAAAAAATTGAAGAATTCAAGAAGATTTGGAGATCAAGAATTCAACTCTTGGGTTGCTTTTATCTTTTTGTTGTTATTTTATTTTTTTGATTTTGGTTTTGATGATTAACTTTAATTTGATGATAATGTATGACTTAATGGGAAACTAAATTGTTTATCTAAGATTATGATTAAACTCAATATGTAGTCTGATTTATTTATCTCTCTTTTACTTATGTTTAATGAATTTGAGTTGTTTATTTTATTCCGTTCTTCATCCTTCTAATTGCCTGATCATCAATTAGATTGAATTGGAAACTTAGGTTAAACCTTGATGAATGAGATTTAGGCAGCCCTTGAATAGAATAGTGTATGTTCGAATACACTTAGTTGATTAGGTGATTTGATTTGCGTATAAGGTAGACATACACCTATAAGCCATATGTAGCCTAAATTAGAGCATGAACTTAATGAATTTTTCTTCAATTTAATTTGCATAGACATATAGTAAATTAATTGGGAGAGGCATTTTTATGTGAAACTCGACAAAGGCTTGTAAATAATTTAGGACTCTAGGCTAACAACTTAATTCATTAAATTGAGTTAAGAGAGAGGGAGAGAGACAATATTCAAATGAAGTATTTAGGGATATCATAATCTTAGGTCTAGTAGTCACTTGAATTTAATAAAATAATTTTGCTGATAGATTTTAGACTAGTTTTAGTTATTAGTTTCATTTTTTTTTAATAATTAGGTTATTTGGATAAGATTAGGGTGTTAAAAGTTTAGTAGTTAGCAATTAGGAATTAATTCAATTCTCCATGGGAACAAATTCTACTTACTATTATATTACTTGTTAATGATACGTGCACTTACGTGAGAAATCAATAACATCACTACAACTTCATCTTAAGTGGAGGCTACTATCACACCTCAAGCTTTTTCCATGCAAACTCAAACCTCCTTAAAAGGTGAATGAAGACCTCAACCAAAGTCAAAGTAGTGACTATAAGGAAGCACTTATTGGGAGGCAACCCAAGCTTTTGAAACTCATGTTTTCTCAATTTAGTTATTTTTATTTTTATTATATTTATTTATATATCTATTTTAATCCTTATTTATTTTCTTTTTGCAATAAAAAAAGGGTGGCCTCCTACAAGGATTAATTTAGTTATTTTTATTTTATTTATTTATATATCTACTTTAGTTTCTTTAGATTCATCCAAAGACCAGGGGAGTATTCTTTACCTTTTCTTTATTTTTTCAAATATTGAGGATAATATTTAGTTTACGTTTAGAGGGTAAATTTATTTTTCTAGTGATGAATATTCTATGGAAGTTTTAGATTTAATTTTAATTATTTATATGCTTTTAGGATTAGTTATCATTTACCTTATTTATGATTTTTCCCTATCCTAGGATGATATTTTGATTAATTCATGATTTTAGCTTTTAGGAAGAACATGGGTATGATTTAAGTTTATGTTGATATTCTTGTGATAGCTTCATTTTAGAATGTGACTTCCAATAATTTGAGCACTATATTCCTTTACTTAGAATTTTTATGTGATGAAGAGAAAGTTTATGTTGATACAAACTATAGTGAAGTCAAGAATTCTAGAAGTTGTTTGATTCTCTTTCGAGGCGAAATCTCATATAGCATTTAGAATAGGAAGTGATTTAGGCAATCTTTGGATCATTTGAGCCTTATTAAGCTACCTTGTTATATAATTATCTTTAGTCACCCATTTTGAGCCTAAATTACCATTTCTTTGCATATACACAAATATATTAGCCTTAGCCTTTTGATTTAATTTCAATAGTTTGAACCTTTCACCTTTAAATATTTTGATCTGTTTAGGAAGCGTATTGAGCTTAAAGATAAATTAAGGAATAAAGGTGAAAAAGAAAGAAAAAAAAGGTGATGAGTGCTTGAAATTTATCCCATGTTCACAATTGTCAAAAATAACTTTAGGGGTGTAAAACAAAACAAGAGAAAAAAAAAAGAAGAAAAGAAATAATTTGCATTGTACAAAGGAAATTTTACTTCAAGTTTGGGGGTGCTATCAAATTTTGTTGAGCTCTTTATATGTCGTACATTGATTAAGTGCTTAGGGTGAATTTGAACTTAAAAATATCCTTTATCATATCTTGACCCTAGCCTTACATTATAAGCTTAATAAAGACCTATTGTTCTTTGAATAAGTGTTTTTTTGCATTAGTTGAGAGAGAGATGAAAAACAAACTTATGGGATTCTAATACTAATCTATGTTTAGATTTGGCATAAACTAATCCGAATTGCATGATATTCTTTGTAAGAGATTATTCACACACACAGAGGAAGTCCATTTGAAAAATAAGGTTTCACTTGAATTGATACATGACTTTAAGGATTAGCTGTATTTTACCTTAAGTAGGAATTGGGATATTTTCTAAGGAAAAAACTGGGAAAACATGATTTGGTACTTCTATCTCTTGTTCAAGAATTTTTATGTTCAGTTTTCATTTTGTTATTTTCTTTTCCTTTAGGACTAGCAAAAATACATATTAAACAAAATAGTTCTACCCAAAATATATGGATACATCTCCAAAATGTATCAATACATTTCAAAATATATCGATACATTCCAAAATGTATAGATACATTTGGTCTAGAACTATCATTTACGCACGAAAATCAAAAGAAAGAGGTTATTTTCTTCATCAAACCTTCTCCAATGGCTCCGAACCTTTTCTAACTATAAATAGGGCATCTCTAACACATTTACAAGGTTAAAAGTGTTGAGAAAGACATCAAATACTCAAAAATCAAATCTTATGAAAAGAAAGAAAGAAAAAGAAAGAGAACCCAAGCTAGAACAAGCAAAACACATTCTTCTACTTAGCTTTTAAGCTATTTTTGAGCTTCAAATTCTTTGTTCTACCACTTTTATTCTTTGTATACATCTTTGTATTCATCACACGCTATCTACATTGTACTTACTTAGCAAAACCCATCTTCTAAAGTGACCCTTGCTACTCAAAATTGTAAAAGAGAAAAAGTATACCTTAGCCTTCAAAAGGTAGTATTTAAAGGTTGTCCTTGATCTTTGAAAGGCATAAAGGTTAAACCTTAGCCTTCAAAAGGTAATGTATAAAGGTTGTGCTTAAAACTTGAAAAGGCAATGGTTATGCTTGATCCTTGAAAAAAGCAATGGCTATACTTGATCCTTGAAAAGGCATTATATTAAATTTATTTAATAATGGATTAAACTCTTTTTTGCTTAGCATTTCTCTCATGATTGGTGAAATAGATGGAAAATGTTTTCTTAAGGATGATCATGAGTGTAAAAATTTGACATTAATGACATTTTAAGCAAATGAACAAATCTTTTTGCAATCCTTGAGATCACTATGATTTCAATGATATAAAACGTGAACAAGTGTGCCTTATGTTGAAAATGCGATTATGATATGCTTTTGTTGCAAATGAATGCTTGAATGACCTCAAAGGCATTTTTGTCCATATGTTGAAAACTATTGAAAAGTGTTAAATTTGAAGCTTATTATGCTTAAACGCTGTCTAACATGGTTGTTGCACATTTCATATATCATATACACACATCATGATGAAATTTGAGCATGCTTGAGCATATTAGAGGCATAAATCTATAAATAAGCTTTAAAGCTATGTGTGTGCTTAATGAGAATCTTATTTATAATTTGCAAATTGGTTCCTAAAAACATGCATTATGAATACTCTCATAATCATTTGGTGCATATATATGTTCTTGAAATTCCAAAATTTATTGAAAAATGAGAAAATTCTCTTAAATGCTCAAATTTATTTGTTCTCAAACTTGCACCCATATCGATTTAATAATTTCTCATATACTTACAATGATAAGATTTGTAAATGAGAAATTGCTCATAAGTGTAGAATTTATTGCTATTATCATTTCTCATGTGCTTACATTAAAAAAATCATTTCTTGAAAACTGCAATGCTCAAATGCTTAGTCTAGGAACAACTCTTGAAATATGCTTTGTTCGTGATTAAATGATTGTTTCAAAATTGATTTCTTGATTACGCAAATGAATTTGATTAAGACGAACTCGTTGAACTTCATGAAAAATATTTTTGGTTCATCTATTGTTTTTGGTCAAGTTACATGCTTACATGATTTTTAATTTACCTGACTTTAATGATTGAAGTCTGAAGACTTGACTTAAGTGATATAACGACTTCTAGTACTTAATTTCATAACTCAAGTCAAGTTTGATCATGACATATATTTTGTATTGACATAGTTGAAAGTTATTTTGAATATGCCTTTGAGTGTTGACTATGTCTTCCGTGAGCTTAAATGTTTACATGATCTAAAAATTCAATGTCCATCCACTCTATCTTATAGGTTACCATGAATAACTTAAAATTTAAAATGAAATATGACCTATAGCTTGAGTTAGCAATGAATGCTTAATATGCTTAAATTGAATACTCATTCCTTGAATCTTGAAAATTGGTATTGATTGATGCTTGGATGTTCACCTTGAATGCTTTAATTTTCAATATTTCATAACAATTGGTGTTACTCCATGAATTATGAGAAATAGCATGTACCATTTAGAATTTCAATGCTTACATAAGTTTTGATTGGTATAAGTCTAATTCTTTTTTTAAAAAAAAATTGAAATCATGCTTGCATTTCGTTTAACAAAATTGGAATCATGATTAATAAAGATAGCCATTTTATTTCTTGCAATCATGCTTGTGCTTACTCGATCATAATATTATCTTTCATGATTACAACAAGTACAAAAAGCTTTGATAATGCTTCATTAATAATGATATTTTCTTGATGCGAAAATTGTCTTTGAATTCTTAATGTCATACATGATTTTGAGATTATTTCTTGAAATGTTTGCTTGATAATGATTTGGAAGAATGCTTGCTAGAGATATATTCGATGGTGATTAAGAATGCTTAATGATAATTTTTTTTTTTTGGAATTTCTCATTGAGTTGCCATTTTATATGAATTGGAGAATTCCTTGAAAATGATTGATTGATATTGCTTGGAAATGCTTGCTTGACGATAATGATGATGATTGAGAATATATAATGAATGCTTAATGGTACTCCATGATGGAGAATGCTTGATCAATATTGAGAATACTTAACGATGCTTAATGGTGTTTGAGAATGATGCTTGATGACTGATGATACCTTGTACATGCATTGGAAATAATTTGCATAAACATTTTGAAAAATATGAGTATTTAATGCATGTGTTGAAGATCTACTTAAATGCTCACACTTATCTAGTTCCATGAATACTTGAGAATTAGATGAATATGTCATTATCTACTAAAATACTCATTTATTGTCACAACCCAAATCTGGAGGGTTTATGGCCTGTACACGAGCCAAACAGGCAAGCCCATTAGACTTGAGCAAGCCTCAGAATCTAGAATCATATAACATAAGCCAAGGGATTTAATGATCAAATGTTCATAATAAATTCAAACATAAATACATTATCCTTGGCACATAGTTTATACAAATGGTCAAAAGGCCATACATTGACCAACCTAGGCCGGTTTGTACATAACAACCCTTACACACAATATGACATGCCATTCAATTCCTACACACATTATCAACAATGGAAGGCTTTAAATGACTTAGCCAAGTGACCAAAATAGAAAACCTACCAAATAACCAAATCGGTATATCGCTGGATGACCTTTACCACACAACTCTATGGCTTATCTATCTATACATGGAATACAAATGGGTGAGTATTATAATTCTTAGTGAGTGGTGTAGATACAAAAAATCTTATATGTTTATATAAAATACATATACAAATTATATGCACCTTCCATGCAACTAGATGTTCTAGCAAACATCTCTAAATACGAGGCATATCATTATCCCTAAATGTCTTTAAAGATTATCACACATATTGTTAGGCTTACTCTAGAAGCCGATCAAAGTTATTCAAATCATTTTCCACAGCACACTCTAATCATTGAAGTATCACATTAAAATCATATCACATTTATCTAAGCCTTTCCATGGCTATCTCACGTAGTATGGAATTCAAATCAACGAGTGGTTCTCCCCTGAACATAGTTAAATCACGCTTAGTGGCTGATAACTCTATTATATAGAGTTATTTTGACTCATTTTGGGAGCTTAAGTAGCTAGATCTTTGAGATTTTAGGTTCGGATTTTAGCATTTTAGATATTTTTCTAGTTTAAGTTTGATTACTTGTTAAGTGATTAATTTAAGTTATTTTTTTTAAATTTCAGGTTGTTTTATTTTAAATTATTTTAAGAGTAGTTATTGCTAATTTCTCTTATGGCTTTTGTAGGAAATTGATGAAAAAGGCTCATTTGATGAAAATCAGTGCAAGTATGGTGATGGCTTCATTCACATATGTTTTGGTATTTAACCATATCTCTTTCTAAAAAACTCCAAATGAGGTCATTCTTGGACCACTAGAATTATAAGAAGAAAGGATACAATGTTTATGTTCACCAATTTGCCCAGTTCTAATTGGATCATGGTCAAAATATTTGTCAAAGTCGGACCACTGCAGCAGTACATAAATATTGAACATGATGCGGTATTTGGAGTAAATCTTTCAATCCAGAAGTCCAATTGATGTGATTCTTAATCCAATTGGAAAGTTAAGAGATAGGATAAAACTTTTATGTTTCCTACTTTTCCCAGTTCCTAACATATCATGGTGAAACTCACATTTGAAATTGATAGACTGCCACAACGCTGGGAGAACAAGGCTGCGGCATTGATGAAAGGAAGCACACATACAAATTTCTAGAGAGCTCAGTGCTGCAGCACTGTAAAAGTAACACTGCAGTGCTGGGCGACTTTCCAAAAAATAAGAAAAGTTAACGGGATTTCGAAAATTAGGTTATTTGGAGCCTATTTAAGGGGCCTTTTTCACGAGATTTTGAGAAAAGGCAGCAAGCAACTATTTTGAAGATTGGAAACCAAGAACAAAGCAAGAAAATAAGAGAATTGGAGGGAGAATCAAGATCACAAAGCTCTAATTATTTGTTTTCTCTCTTACCTTTGTGTTTTTCTTATTTTCTTTGACTTGGATTCATGGCTAAATTTTTTTGGATGTTGTCTTTATTAGATATTATGAGCTAATATATTTTTCTAGGTTTGCAATTGAACTCACATGTAATCTAAATTTTTAATC